>NC_134406.1:126479866-126656578 GCF_038048845.1 Mixophyes fleayi
ATTATTCAAAATTTATAAGTCAGGGACATAACTAGTTATGTTTGCCCCAAAAAAATTTGGTAAGGAACCCCATGAACCGCTTAGTGGTGAAGCACACACAAACATATGCATCTCAGACTTACTATTATATATAGCAATACTGTAAAGATTAACTGTGAAATAATGCATTGACCAAACATGCAAAACTGGCAAAGAAATACCCAGAGACATAACTGTAATTGCAAATAAAGGTTCTGTTACCAAGTATTAAAAAAAGTTTGTGAAGAAATAGAATTTTATTTTTATTTGTAAACAAACAAATTTAGCGTTTGTGTGTTGTATTCGTAATTGTCAAGATTTCACAAACAAATCCATTTTGAATCCAGCATGAAAGAACATTTAAATGTGAAAAATTAAAAAAGAAGTGATAGCCACTGTTTGTGTAAACATGACATAGTAATCACATGGACAAATACTTGACTTCAATCAATTATGAAGTTTTTATATTTTAAGATGAAATGTGTCAAAACATTTCAAAATGCTAATTTGTGAAATTATGTGCATTTATATCATTAGTGTGTTAATCTCAGTTTATCTTTAAATAACCATACAAACACACTTTCAATTAACTGGTACAAACTTACCATATATTTAAAGTGTTAACATGGTAGTTATGACTTCAGATTTAAAAGACAAAACAAAAAAAAAAGAATACAAAACAAAAACACAACTCAACACATCTGCCTGACTTGAAAGATGTTGAGTTAGCAAACATGTTCACTATAAAACACGCTTCTTTAATTACAGTTAGTGAAGTGCTTTCATGAGCTGTAACCATTGATTTTTTTTTTTTTACTACTCAGACATGTCTATGCTCAGTATCTACACCATGCTGTTTTAGAAGTCCATTAAAAAGCACTCATTCAATCTTCATTATTTATTAACACGTCATCTTTGCCAACTAAGTGAATATTAAGATTATCTGTCCGGTATGTAATGGTCTACATTTCATTTAATAAGTAAGCTATGAAAGAACAACTTTGGCATGCTATGATCATGGAAATCAATATCTAAGGGGGAAGGAAAGTTACCAGAGATGTGAAATGCATTCATTTATCTACAACTCAGATAGCATTGCAACCAGGTGTTGCAAGCTCACTGTTTTTTTTCTTTTTTAATAAAAGGTGTTTCACTTTGCGATTGGATCACATATAAATAACTTACGGTATAAATTTATTTAAAGGAAAGAGCGCAGGGCGCTTATTTATATAATTGCACATGCACTTATTTTTGATATTGTGTATATTTTGGTAAGGGAAATCTTTAATTTCTGAGACCAGGGGAAGAAATGTGTTTCTTGTTTAGCCTTGCTAGAGGAAATGTATTATTTCTTAAGGTATATATCTGATACAATAAACCTATGTGGATGGAAGCCCTTTGTGTACTGTGATGAGGGGAAATGGATTGTTTGTGCGAGGCCTTTTGAAGACAGGAAGGGTTAATTAAGACCTTGCTACTAGATTTCCTGTATCTAAAAAAATGCAGGACATCACTAAATTTGTAAGATATCATAGATAAATGTAAATATTGTTAGCTTTGCAATGCATGTAAATCTGTTTTGGTAGAAAGGTTACATCCTGATTCTAAAAATAGCCTGTACCCAAATCTGTATAAAAAGCTGTACACTGTACACTGAAATGTATCATTCTGATGTTCCATCTGACCTGACCACTGATACCTTTAATCAGTGGAACTGTCCTTGTCAGGGCACCTGAGAAAAATAAAACAGCACTCTTTGCTTCAAGACCCTGCTTGACAACTTCTCCAATATTGCTGTAATACTTTTAGCTGCAGATTAGACCCTAAATCTAATCCTTTCACCTGCTGTTTCTGAGGTTTGGACCCAGGTCTCTAGTACCACCGCTCTGCCGCTACCCAGCAGCTCTGATCAGTGTGATAGGCCAGGGGGGATCCATCCAAAGCAACCCTGATCCATAGTAAGAGGTCCGGAGTTACCAGCCCAAGTGTACCAGCACAGAAGTACACTAGCAGTGAAAGTTACCCAGAAAAAAGAGGGTGCATTTGGGATAACGTAAGGGAACAGTGGCATAGTAAGCTCAGCCGGTTTCCAGCAACAAAAGTCAGGGTGGCATAGGCGATCCATCCGGTCACACACTTATTCAAAAAACCATCAGCACCATTTATTTATATAGCACCACTAATTCCGCAGCGCTGTACAGAGAACACACTCACATCAGTCCCTACCCTATTGGAGCTTACAGTCTAAATTCCCTAACAAACCCACACACTACTGCCCAGAATTGGTTAAATTACAAAAGGGCGCTTGGGCTTTCCAAGCACAACACTCTGTATATTGGTCTGAGCAAATATCTAATCAGCCAATCAAATGGAACAGAGTCATACATAAAAGCATGCAGACATGGTCAAGAGAATTAACTGTTGTTCAAACTAAACACCAAGATAGGGAAGAAATGTGATAAGTGACTGACCATGTAATCATTGCTGGTGCCAGATGGTGTTTGTTGAATATATCAATAACTGATGATGTCATGGGATTTTCACCCATTCTGCAGAGTAAAAAGGAAATGGTGTGCAAAACAAAAAATATCCTGTGGGCAAAAACAATTTGGCCATACTCCTCTGACCTCTCATTAACAGACGGGTTGAAATTGCAAGGAAGGCAACACCACAGTAACTAAAAAAACTAAAGCTGGACAGTTGAAGACTGGAAAAGTGTTGCTTTGTCTAGCAAATCTTGCATTCTGCTGCGAAACGCAGATTGGAGGGGTACACATTAGGATCCTTAATACAAACTTATTCTGAGAGCGAGTCTCTCTCTCTCTCTCTCTCTATATATATATATACATATATATATATATATATATATATATATATATATATATATATATATATATATATATATATACATATATACACACAAATAAATATATATACACAAGTTAACCTGTGCATGATACTCATGCATTCTAGTCAAATCAAGCTACTTAAGGTGTTAAAAAGGTTCTTGTCATGCATGTGGGCCATGGCCCAGGCCTCAACCACCAACCACTCCCCACTGTCACCCCCGGCAACCACCAACCACTCCCAACTGTCACTTCTCCTTCAAGAAATATATATATATATATTTTTAAATCTTTATAAACACTTTTAACAATTAACAAATTAAAAACATCTTAGTATACCAAATTTCAGCCCTTTCTGAAATTTTTTTTCACACACACTAAGAATTTAGTAGGTCAGTGTATAACTCCGCCCAGCAGGTGGCGCTGCAGCTTGGCTTTATTTTTTCCACACACACAGACAGATTAACACACGCCACTAGACATTTATAATATATATATATATATATATATATATATATATATATATACACATGTCTAGTGGCGTGTGTTAGTCTGTCTGTGTGTGGAAAAAATAAAACCAAGCTGCAGCGCCACCTGCTGGGCGGAGCTATACACTGACCTACTAAATTCTTAGTGTGTGTGGAAAAAAAAATTCAGAAAGGGCTAAAATTTGGTATACTCAGATGTTTTTAATTTGTTAATTTCATTTGTTAATTGTTAAAAGTGTTTATAAAGATTTTCTTTAAAAAAAAATATATTTTTTGAAGGAGAAGTGACAGTTAGGAGTGGTTGGTGGTTGCCGGGGGTGACAGTGGGGAGTGGTTGGTGGTTGCCGGGGGTGACAGAGTGAGAGGAGTGTGATACTGAGGACCACTGAGAGAGATCCCTGTGTCTGGATAGACATCTGGATAGATGTGGCGATAAAAATGAAGGATGAGGTGATGGAGAAGAATGATGAGGTGGTGACATGTGGACAAAACCACGTTAAAAAAGGTTGCTTACGTCGGGAAGTAACACTCTTCCCCTGAGGAGGCCTGGGCTACGGCCCAAATGCATGACAAGAACCTTTTTAACACCTTAAGTAGCTTGATTTGACTAGAATGCATGAGTATCATGCACAGGTTAACTATATATATATATATATATATATATATATATATATATATATATATATATATATATATATATATATATATATATATAGTAATAAAAGGAGGCATTTAGCTGGCAATATGCAGAGAAAGCAGGGAAGTAGAGTAAAACATTGGCACAGTTATGTACCTAGGTGGAGATTAAACCAGGTAAAAACATATGTGTAGTTTAAAATTGGTTTACTTACATGATTTAAAAGCTGCTTCCTCTCAGCAAACAGACAGGGTGGGTCTGATAGTCTAAACAGAGCCAGGGATGGGCGTTTCCTTTTAAAGAGAAGATGGGTGTGTCACAAGTCCATCAAGCTAGGCCTGTGGGAGGAGTGTCAGTTATAAAACTCTGCTTGTTTCATTGTTCAGGGAAATCAATGCTGGGCTAGCTGGCTGATCTGGACAGAGAGCTGGACTATGTATAGTAAGCGTTGAGGGTCTCCATAAATGCTGTGCAAGTATACGGTGTCAAAACATTATTACCATCCTGACAATAAAGAACCATAAAAAGGAAGAAATTGTACGCGTGTGCTTCTGCAGTAGCAGGCTCTTGGCACAAGTAGTATCAGGAGTGGGATCCTCTGGGAAGCAAGTTTCCGCTACCCAACCCGCGCAGACGTCAACATGGAGGAAGTACTGAGAACCCTCGTGAATGTGGCCGCTACGCAGCAACAGCAGCAAGCTCAGATGCTACAAGTCACCGAGGCACAGGTGGAAAACACAAGCCTCTTAAGAGAAGAGTTAAGCCAGGTGAGGCATCACAGAAATGAACCACCTGGTCCTGTTCTCCAGAAAATGTCACCAGCTGATGACGTAAAAGCATATCTGGTGTCTTTCGAGAGACTTGCAAAAAGGGCAAAATGGCCTCCTAAAAATTGGGCTGAGAGACTGGCACCATATCTGACTGGTGAAGCTCAGCGAGCTTATATGGATCTAGATGAGGAACGGGCCTCTGATTATCTGTGCCTAAAGTCTGAGATATTGGCTCGCATTGGAGTTTCCGGGCCAGGCCGAGCCCAGCGCTATCAACAATGGCGCTATGATAAAGAAAAACCAGTCAGAGCGCAAGTGGCTGAGCTTTCTAAAATTTTAAAGAAATGGCTGCAGCCTGAGGAGAATTCGCCTTCTCGGATTATTGAAGTTTTGGCGAAAGATCACTGCATCCGGGGGCTGAACCGCGATTTGCAAAGGTGGGTTCTGCAATCAGACCCACAAACTTATGAAGAGCTTGCCACCGTGGTAGAAAGGTTTTGTGCGCTACAGCAATTGACTAAAGAACCTGCATTTGTGCCTAAGCCGCTGCCACGCCAAAAGCCAGGTTTGACAATCCTTGCCACAGGGCCCAATGGCAAAACTGCTACGGACAGAGGGCCAGGTGCAAAGCTGTCTAATCTGAAGTGTTTTGAATGTTTTGAGCCAGGCCACTTTAAGGCAGAGTGTCCTAAACTACCGGAACCCATGGACTGTTCCGTGGCACGTATTGGGCCTGCATTTCCAAGCTGTTTTACCATGAGTCCCACATCAGGAAGTACTTGTTTGTTCCGGGTGACTGTGCTAATCAACCAAAACCTTGTTCTGGCCTTGGTTTACTCGGGGAGTGAACTCTCATTGGTTTCCAGCTCTGCTTTACCCGAAACCATAACTTCTCGGTTGCCCAAAGTGAAAGTTCATGCGTACATGGCACAACAGAGGAGTATGAAAGAACAATACTACCAGTCACACTCAAAGACAAAACTGTTATGGTGGTAGCTGCCATAGCACCTAAACTCCCATATCCACTAATTTTGGGCAGAGACTTCCCACTGTTTAATGATGTCCTCGGTGAGCGGATCCGGTAGGACATGCCGGCAACTGATGCAACGGTCGGAAGCCTGGTCTTAAAGGAACCGCCTAAGAATCCACAACATCTGGACATAAATCTTTGGGAACCGCCAAACCGGAATGCCATCCTGGGAGTCACAGCAGGAGTTCCACAAAAGCATCCAACTGTGGGGAAACATGGATAGTCCAAACTAGCATTGGTCGGTGATGTCGCAGATGAGCCCATCCCGCCTGTCAGTGAGGATACGGACTGGTCCGCAATACTAATTTTGTTTCCTTTGCAGGACTTTGCTTAAAACCAACTTAATGATGCCACTTTGGAACATGCCTTTAAAAGTGTGACTGAGGTAAATGGGGTAGCGAAAGCCGCCCAGCCTGCAGAAGGTATACCATATTTTATTGTTAAAAATAATTTCCTGTATAGAGTTGCTAATGTACAGGGGGAAAAAGTAGAACAATTAATGGTTCCTCAGGTCCATGTAACCCTAGTGTTAAAAGCAGCACATATACAAGTCTATGGGGGACACCTAGGGGAGGATAAAACACGGGAACGAGTTCTGCTTAGGTTTTACTGGCCCGGGGTACACATGGCAGTGAAAAAGTATTGCCGGTCCTGTCCCATTTGTCAGAGAACCTGTCTCAAACCCATGTACAGGGCACCTCTCATTCCAATACCAATAGCACAAGTTCCCTTTGAAGGGATAGCTATGGAACTTGTGGGGCCCCTGGAAAAATCCGCACGTGGACACCAATATATACTAGTTGTGCTTGACTATGCAACCAGGTATCCAGAGACAATTCCCCTACGAAACATAAAGTCCAGCACCATAGCTAGAGAACTTGTATTGATGTTTACACGCTTGGGAATACCCAAATAAATTCTCACAGACCAGGGTACTCCATTCATGTCTAAACTGATGAAGGACATGTGCCAGTTGCTAGGGGTTACGGCGCTTCACACCTCTGTATACCATCCACAAACAGTTGGCTTGGTGGAACGCTTTAACCGCACATTAAAGCACATGCTCAGGAAAGCAGTGGCTCAAGAAAAAAAAGATCGGGACACTCTTATTCCCTATTTGATGTTTGCCATCCGTGGGGTAGCTCAAGCTTCAACAGAGTTTAGTCCCTTTGAGTTATTGTTTGGGAGACAGCCCAGGGGTTTCTTGGATATGTTAAAAGAAGGGTGGGAGCAGCAAGGTCCCAGGGAGCCAAATCTGGTACAATTTGTGTCCCAAATGTATGAGAGGCTAGGAAAGATAGGGCCCATTGTGCCGCAACATGTAAAAGAGGCTCAGGAACGACAGAAGAAAAGTTATGACAAAAGTGATGATGTTCGATCTTTCAAGCCTGGGGACAAGGTCCTAGTCCTGGTTCCTACCCAGGTAAGCAAACTTTTCGCCCATTGGCAGGGTCCATATGAAGTTCTAGAGGCTGTCGGTCCTGTCAATTACAGAGTCCACCAGTTAGGTAGGAGAAGGGAGGAGCAAATATATCATGTGAACCTCCTTAAACCCTGGCATGATGAGGAAACCTCTCCTCAGGTAGTGAGTACTGACATTGAAAAGTCTGAAGTGCCCATAGAGCCAGCCTTGTCCATTCAGCAGAGACAACAGACTGAAGAAATGATTCGCCGGAACAGGGATGTCTTCTCTTCCATTCCTGGGCACACTTCCTTAATCAAACACGACATTGTCACTGCGCCAGGAGTCATTGCCAAGCAGAAGCCATATCGTATTCCAGAAGCCAGACGGGTGGACGTGAGAAAGGAGGTCGAGAAGATGCTCCAGTTAGATGTAATTGAAGAGTCCACTAGTGAATGGAACAGTCCCATTGTGCTTGTCCCGAAACTCAATGAGACAATTAGGTTCTGCAATGACTTTAGGTGCCTAAACAGTAGGTCACAGTTTGATGCCTATCCGATACCACGTGTGGATGAACTAGTGGAAAATCTTGCTGGTAGCAATTATTTAACAACCCTTGATCTAACAAATGGTTATTGGCAAGATCCCCTGACTTCCACGGCCAAGCCAAAGACTGCATTTTCCTCCCCTGATGGTCTCTATCAATATAAAGTCCTACCCTTTGGGTTGCATGGGGCACCTGCCACCTTCCAAAGGGCTATGAATAAATTGCTACGACCTCACACAGCTTATGCAGCTGCTTGCTTGGAGGATATAGTGAGTTATACCCCAGACTGGGGATCACATTTAGCCAAAGTTGAGGCGGTCTTAGCTTCATTACGGTCCACAGGGTTAACAGCTAACCAAGAGAAATGTGCCATAGCCATGAGAGAAGCCAAATATTTGGGGTACATTGTTGGTCGAGGGCATGTAAAACCCCAGCTAGACAAAGTGGAGGCAGTCAAAAATTGGACAAGACCAGAGAAAAAGTCACAGTTAAGAACCTTTTTAGGCTTAGTAGGTTACTACAGGCGGTTTGTAAGCCACTTCGCCACTAGAGCTGCTCCACTTACGGACATGTTAAAAAAAAGTTGTCCAGATAGATTAACCTGGTTGACTCTGCAGAAACCGCCTGGTCTGATCTTCGGTTAGCTCTTTGTTCCTCTCCAGTTCTACAAGCACCAGATTTTACCCGGAGCTTCTTCCTCCAAACTGATGCTTCTGGTGTTGGCTTAGGTGCAGTCTTGTCACAGGAGAAGAATGGAGTAAAAAATCCTGTTCTGTACCTAAGTCGTAAGTTGCTTCCAAGGGAACAAAAATATGCCACTGTGGAGAAAGAATGTCTCGCCATAAAATGGGCTACAGAAGCTCTGCGCAATTATCTCCTAGGCAGAGAGTTCACCCTAATAACAGACCATGCACCATTAAGATGGATGCAGAACAACCGGGAGGTAAATGCCAAGGTAACCCGCTGGTTCTTGGCACTACAACCTTTCAAGTTCTCAGTAGAACATAGGCCTGGGATTCTACACAAAAATGCAGATGCGTTGTCACGAAAATATGCGCTCCTCGCGAAGTCCGCGTCCCCCTACTTGGAGACGCTAGGGGGAGGGATATGTAACAAAAGGAGGCATTTAGCTGGCAATAGGCCGAAAAAGCAGGGAAGTAGAGTAAAACATTGGCACAGTTATGTACCTAGGTGGAGATTAAACCAGGTAAAAACATATGTGTAGTTTAAAATTGGTTTACTTACATGATTTAAAAGCTGCTTCCTCTCAGCAAACAGACAGGGTGGGTCTGATAGTCTAAACAGAGCCAGGGATGGGCGTTTCCTTTTAAAGAGAAGGTGGGTGTGTCACCTGTCCATCAAGTTAGGCCTGTGGGAGGAGTGTCAGGTATAAAACCCTGCTTGTTTCATTGTTCAGGGAGATCAACGCTGGGCTAGCTGGCTGATCTGGACAGAGAGCTGGACTATGTATAGTAAGCGTTGAGGGTCTCCATAATTGCTGTGCAAGTATACGGTGTCAAAACATTATTACCATCCTGACAATAAAGAACCATAAAATGGAAGAAGTTGTACGCGTGTGCTTCTGCAGTAGCGGGCTCTTGTCACAATAAATAATATATATATATATATATATATATATATATATATATATATATATATATATATACATACACACACACACACACAAGTTAACCCGTGCATGATACTCATGCATTCTAGTCAAATCAAGATACTTAAGGTGTTAAAAAGGTTCTTGTCATGCATTTGGGCTTAGCCCAGGCCTCCTCAGGGGAAGATTGTTACTTCCCGACGCAAGCGCCCTTTTTAATGTGTGTTCATGAGGTAAAATTACTGCACGAAAATGAGTTTGACCCCTCAACTTGTAAATTTAGCCTTTACTACCCCTCCCATGGGGGGAAGGGGGGATGATGGAAGTTAACTGACTTGACTATTCTAATTTTTTTGTCAAATAATGTCAGTATACCAAATTTCAGGTCAATTGGATGAGCCCTTTCTGAGGAAATAGTTTTTTCCACACACACACACTAACGCACGCCTCTACACATGTGTGTTCATGAGGTAAAATTACCTCACGGAAATGAGTTTGAGCCCTACCAAATTTCAGGCCTTTTTGAATTTTTTTTCCCACACACACTAAGAATTTAGTAGGTCAGTGTATAACTCTGCCCAGCAGGTGGCGCTGCAACTTGTTTTTTTTTTTTCCACACACAGACGCCACTAAGTATATGTGTGTGTATATATATATATATATATATATATATATATATATATATATATATATATATATATATATAATGTGTATCTCTCTATCTTGGTTCTGATCAAATTGATAGAGCATATAGTGCGTTCAAATGTGCAAGACAGTCACAATGCAAGTGAAGCCTACTAATAATTATAGTAGTGCTACCAATAGTAAAACAGACCCCCTGCATAGTGCACCGATCGAAAACTTTTATAAGCCCAACACACACACACATAGCCAGCATATCACAATTTGCACACAATTCAGAAGCTTAATGCACGGTAACAGGAGGACAAATACACCATAGAATTCCATCTCAATTTTGAGGAGTACAACAAAACTATAAGTATACTGTCTTCAAAAGAGAAAATGACTTGTGTACTAAACACTGTAGAGATGTTTAACACTTCTTTATAAAATGCATACCTGCCAGCTGTCTCTAATTTTCAGGTTCAGTGACAGTTTTTAAATAGTTGTCCCTTAAAAGTATTGTCCTTGGACATGTCCCTTTTCTCAGTAAGAGCTGTACAGTAGGATTCCTGTTATTTTGTCTATATTCAATGTTTAATATCTACTAATTTTCTGTGCTCTGTAAAGTAATATTACAGATGAGTAGCTACGATGCAAAAAAAATAAGATTAAGAATATGTTGAGTGAAAGGGTCATGGACATGAACATGAACATGAAGGTCAGTCCAGACCTAAAGTTTGTTCAGCCTTTCTAAATTATTTTTACTACATAAAATTTCTTTGACTGATGTCTCCAAAGTTTTAAATATTTGTTAAAAAGTAAACCATATACATTAGAACAAGTTTCATAGATGCTATTACGCATTTACCTGTCATGCTTAATCCGTGCCAGCAAAGGTTCCAGCCATCCTACTGTACATTCGCAATGTGCATCTAGAAATGTGATAACTTGTCCTTTGGAAGCAGCAGCACCTCTTAGCCTGGCCCTTATCAGTCCTGAGCGCTGTTCCATGCGAATGACATACACTGGCACTATCAGTTTTCTGACATATATTTCCAGTGGTCTTTTCAAAAAGTCTGATAAATAAAACACAAAAAAAATAAACTTGTGAATGACACCGCATTACATAATCAATTAAACATAGCATGAAACACTGTAAATATTTTTGTATTGCATATGCAACAAAAGATAGGCATATGATAACAATTGTACAAAAAAATAAAAGTTGTATACAGCAAAAATAACTGCACATTGAGGCAAAACAAATATGCAACATGGTATATTTACTGTTCACAAACAAGCTTAATTTGCAGCAGCTTTGCTGGGAGAATGCAAACTCAAAATTAGCTAATTCTATAGTGTATAGATATTATAAGTTATACTGCAGATTGCCACATTTACTAAAGAACTTCTTTAAAACACAAAATGATATTTAGGCCAGTTACCCAATACACATATGAAGAAACAACAAAAACAAAGAAAACTGCCTGTCACTCACCGGACTTCTAGACCTAGAGTTGGGCCAGTTGTCCCTCTGCCGGCGCCTGTGTTGCGTCGCGGCCGACCACCATCTTGACTGTGCTTCTGCGCATGTGCAGATCAGGAGGGCTCTTTATAACCTTTCCTTTATTGGTATTGGCCTTTCCTTTACTGTTATTGGCTATCCATTAGCCTTTTTCCTATTTAAGGCATTCCTGACCCCTCCTTAATTGTCTGATCTTGATTATCACCTCCTCGTGTCAGCCGTGTACTCCGCTCCAGTGGCTGCTGGTAAACCTGCCACCCGCTGTATGCTGTAGTGACCGCTACTTCTCACCTGTTGGCCGGATACTTCTTAGCCACATCCGTGGTAAACCTGCCTCCCACTGTATGCTGAAATGACTTGCCTATTACCTGTTGGCCATCTTTCATTCTATCAGTATTTATTTGGTCAATTGCCACTACAGTGTTATATCTCTCTTATTGGACTCATTTGCTTTAGTTTTATTGGGATACCATTACCTTTGTGTGCTTATCCTATAGTTTATGTCTCATTCCCCTCGCCAGACAAAGTGTTCTTACCATTATCATATATATATCTACGCTCTCCTGAGTATCTTCATATTGTTACCATTATCTACTATATATTTAGCTGTACACCGTTGCTCTGCTGCACTCTCTTGAGGACTGTGACCTGCGCAGTGACGCCGCGAAACACAAACCCTCTTGCGGGGGTCCCTGGAGAAGACCAGTTAATGCGTTAGACACCGCACCTCGAGAGTAGTGACAGCAACTAGCAAAGCATTGGGTCGAGAACTCTAGTGACCGTGACAGAAAGATCAGACCATGACGGACCCAAGTACGGAACCTTCAGCTAAAGATTTATTGCAACACTTGGTGGGACGAGTGGAGCAACAAGATGCTATGCAACGACAAATTACTACAATGTTTCCAATCCTTGGTTTTTCGGGTGGATTCGTTACAAATTACTACCTCACCTCCCACCCATTGCTCTCCGGCAGTTTCTCAGTCTACTGAACGATCTTCAATGTCTATATACTCTTCTCTTCATTTACCTACGCCTTCTAAATTTCATGGAGACCCTAACACCTGTAGAGGATTCCTCAATCAGTGCTCCAATCATTTCGAACTCCAACAGCAGAATTTTCCTACTCAACATTCTAAAGTAGCTTACATTATCTCACTATTTTCTGGCCAGGCTCTGGCATGGGCCTCTCCTTTTTGGGAAAAAGATGATCCCTTATTAAAATGATTATTCTGCCTTTTTAGCCACCTTCCGAAGAGTTTTTGATGAACCAGGAAGGGTTACCTCACCAGCTTCAAGTCTTCTCAGACTACGACAGAGTCCTCGAACAGTTGCTCAATATGTAATTTTGTTCCGCACCTTTTCTTCTTAACTTCAATGGAATGAAGAAGCTCTTATATATCGGCATTTTGGCAAGGACTGTCAGAAAAAATCAAAGATGTATTAGTCTCTCAAGAATTACCTACATCTTTGGATACTTTGATATCTTTATGTAATCGTGTGGATATGAGATTTCAGGAGAGAACTTTCAAGAAAGAATCTTCTGTTCACCCACCTGGCCGGGTGTTATCTCGATCTTGTTACTCTCCTCCACCAGCGGAACCTATGGAGTTGTGCCGCTCTAAATTAACATCTGAGGAACAGGAGAGACGCCTTAAGAATAAATTATGCATTTATTGTGCGGATCCTAGTTATGTGTTAAAATCCTGCCCCAGAAGGTCGGGAAGCGCAAAACCCTAACCTGTACCGGAGAGGTCAGGTTGGGGTCTTTGGAACCCTCTCCAAGTACTTCTCAATCTAAGAGTCGTTCTTTTCCAGTTAATATTGTTACGTCTACTGGCTCTTTTTCTACACAGGCCTTGTTAGATTCCGAAGCTGCAGGAAACTATTTCTCAAACCCTGGTTACTGAGTGGTCTATAGCTATTATGCCGTTAGAGATAACCATTGCGATCACAGCTATTGATGGTTCACGGATCCCCAATGGCCTTATTACTAATTGTACGATTCCCCTTACTCTTCAAATAGAAGTGCTTCATCAGGAACAAATTTCTTTGTTGGCTCTTCCAGCTACTACCAGTACTCTCGTCCTGGGGCTTCCTTGGCTTCAACTCCACTCACCACAGATAGATTGGAAGCATCCCCAAGTTTTGTCTTGGGGTTCAGTCTGTCGTCATAAGTGTCTCTCTCAAGTGTTACCAGTTCAGATTGTTGAGTCTTCTTCCAATACTCCTCCACTGGGATTGGCTCTGCAATATGCCTCCTTTGCAGATGTATTTGACAAATACATTCTCAGTAACTTCCTCCTCATTGGGTCTGGGATTGTCCTGTGGATCTTCAACCCGGTAAAATTCCACCTAGAGGTCTGGTGTACCCTCTTACCTTACCCGAGACACAGGCAATGTCAGATTATATTAAAGAAAATCTTCAGCAAGGATTTATTCGTCCTTCATCTTCTCCTGCTGGAGTGGGTTTTTTTAAAAAAAAAAAAAAAAAAAAAAGATGGCACGTTAAGACCTAGCATTGACTATCGTGGCTTAAATGCCATAACTATAAAGAATCGGTATCCTATCCCGTTGATTACAGAATTGTTTGATCGTATCTGAGGCTCCCAGATTTTTACCAAACTAGACCTGCACGGTGCATATAATCTCATCAGAATCAAAAGTGGAGATGAATGGAAGACAGCTTTTAACACCCGAGATGGACACTATGAATATCTGGTTATGCCGTTTGGGCTATGCAATGACCCAGCTGTCTTCCAAGGATTTGTCAATGAGATCTTTCGGGACTTGCTCTGTGTGTGTGTGGTGGTCTACCTGGATGATATCCTGATTTTTTCCCAAAACCTGTCCAGCCATCAACAACATGTTGCAGAGGTCCTGACTAGACTACGAAAGAATCAGTTATTTTGCAAGCTGGAGAAGTGTTCCTTTGAAATCCCCCAAATTCCGTTTTTGGGGTATATAGTGTCTGGAGTTGGGTTAAAAATAGATCCTGAGAAAGTTAGAGCTGTCCTGCATTGGCCCCTGCCTATAAGCCTTAAAGCAATTCAGAGCTTTTTGGGTTTTGCCAATTACTACCGGCGATTTATACAAGGATTTTCATCCATCGTAGCACCTATAGTATCTCTGACTCGCAAGGGCACCAATCCTAAGCAATGGTCTCCTGAGGCTCTTCAAGCTTTTCAATTTCTTTAAGAAGTTTTTCTACAGCACCCATTCTTCAGCAACCCAACATTGCTCTCTCTTTCTTCCTAGAGGTTGATGCCTCCAACATTGACATTGGAGCAGTGCTTGCTCAATAATCTGCACAAAAGAAACTCCATCCTTGTCCCTTCTATTCTCGAAGTTTACTACCGGCAGAAAAAAGTTATACCATTGGAGATAAAGAATTGTTAGCTATTAAAGTAGCTTTGGAGGAGTGGAGATATATTTTAGAGGGAGCTCATCATCCAATCACTATATTCACAGATCATAAAAATTTGCTCTATTTACAATCTGCTCAGTGTATGAACCCACGACAAGCTAGATGGTTGTTGTTCTTCTCCAAGTTCAATCTTATTATCACTTACAAGCCTGCTATTAAGAACAGGAAAGCCAATGCGCTTTCACTTCTGTCTCGGATTCGGAAGATCTACAGGAACATCCTATATTGGACCCCAAATGTGTGGTCTTAGCGGCCTCCTCCTCTACCACCCCACCTCCAGGGAAGACTTTTGTACCTTCATTGCTTCGTAAGAAAATTTTTGCCTGGCATCACTCCTCTCACTTCTCTGGTAATGTTGGCGTTTGGAGATATTTTCTCAAAATTATTGGTGGCCTACCATCAGGAGGGACGTTAAAGAGTATATCTCTGCGTGTGACATCTGTACGCAATGTAAATCCTCCCATCAAGCTCCAGCCATCTTCTGAAACCTCTCTCCATTCCTTTCAAACCATGGTCCCATATAAGCATGGATTTCATCACCGATCCTTCACCTAGCAGAAAGTTTAACACCATTTGGGTAGTGGTAGATAGGTTCTCTAAAATGGCTCATTTTGTACCGTTGGTAGGACTACCCTCCTCTCCCACATTGCCAAATTATTTTATTAAAGACATTTTTCGTATTCATGAATGTCCTTCTGAGATCGTATCGGACAGGGGTGTTCAGTTTGTATACAGGTTTTGGCGTGCCCTTTGCAAGATTCTAGGCATTCATTTTTATCTCTCTTCAGTCTAATGGAAAGACCGACAAAGTTAACCAGGATCTTGAAACTTCCTTAAGAATATTTTCCTCTGCCAGTCAGGAGGATTGGGCAGATCTCCTTCCTTGGGCCGAGTTCGCTCATAACAACTCTTATCATGAATCATCAGATAATACTCCATTTTTCCTGGTATACAGTCACCATCCTTCTCTCTCCGAATTTCCTGTTCTTCCACCTACGCAGGTTCCTGTAGTTAATACTTTACGTCAGAGATTTTCATCTATTTGGGCTGAATCCCGATCAGCTCTCAAAAAGGCATCTTCCAGATACAAATTATTTGCTGACAGAAAGAGGCGAGCCATCCCTGCCTTGAAAGTAGGAGATCGTGTGTGGTTATCTACGAAGAATATCCGGCTAAAAGTTCCTTGCATGAAATTGGCTCAACGATTTATTGGTCCATACAAGATTTTACAAGTGATGAATCTGGTATGTTTCAAGCTGCAACTTCCTCAAAATCTTCGTATCGCCAATTAATTTCAGATTTCATTGCTTAAACCTCTTATCAATCGTTTCTCTACTTCTTCTGCAAAATCTCCTCCTATTCAACTTCAAGAATTTGAGATTACGCATGTTCTTGACTCAAAGACGACTAGAGGAGGTGTTCGATATCTTGTCCACTGGAAAGGATTTGGTCCAGAAGAACGTTCTTGGACCCGTGCTGAGGACATCAATGCCCCTACACTTTTGAAGAAATTTTACACCAAGTTTCCCGGCAAACCCGGTTCTAAGTGTTCTGTCCACACCTTTAAAGGGGGGAGGTACTGTCACTCACCGGACTTCTAGACCTAGAGTTGGGCCAGTTGTCTCTCTGCCGGCGCCTGTGTTGTGTCGCAGCCGTCCACCATCTTGACTGTGCTTCTGCGCATGTGCAGATCAGGAGGGCTCTTTATAACCTTTCCTTTTTTGGTATTGGCTATCCATTAGCCTTTTTCCTATTTAAGCATTCCTGACCCCTCCTTAATTGTCTGATCTTGCTTCTCACCTCCTCGTGTCAGCCGTGTACTCTGCTCCTGTGGCTGCTGGTAAACCTGCCTTCCGCTGTATGCTGTAGTGACCGCTGCTTCTCACCTGTTGGCCAGATACTTCTTAGCCACATCGGTGCTAAACCTGCCTCCCACTGTATGCTGAAATGACTTACCTATTACCTGTTGGCCATCTTTCATTCTATCAGTATTTATCTGGTCAATTGCCACTACAGTGTTATATCTCTCTTATTGGACTTATTTGCTTTAGTCTTATTGGGATAACATTACCTTTGTTTGCTTATCTTATAGTTTATGTCTCATTACCCTCGCCAGACAAAGTGTTCTTACCATTATCATATATATCTACGCTCTCCTGAGTATCTTCCTATTGTTACCATTATCTACTATATATCTCGCTGTACACCGTTGCTCTGCTGCACTCGAGGACCGCGACCTGCGCAGTGACGCCGCAAAACCCAAACCCTCTTGCGGGGGTCCCTGGAGAAGACCAGTCACTGTGTTAGACTCTGCACCTCGAGAGTAGTGACAACAACTAGCAGAGCATTGGGTCAAGAACTCTAGTGACTGTGACACTGCCATATATAGGGGTTCAAGTGTAATTTAGCAGTGAATGGAATTTGATAAGTTTTAACATATAATGACAGCACACCAGCGTATACCAGCCCACTTCAGCCACTGTATATGTGCGATATACAAGGTATGTCTATTGAATAACGAGACTGATTAAATAACTCACCATTATTTATTGGTATTTAAAATTTAATGTTTGTCCCCTTCAATATACTCCCCATTTGCACTAATACATCTCTGTAGTCTTGTTTTCCACTGGTCGAAGGCATGGAGCAAATCAATTTATGTCACTTGTTTCAACATATCTGCCGTTTTCTTCTTTACAGCATTAACTGACTCAAAATGTGTCCCTTTAAGCACGGATTTAACTTTTGGGAAAAGATAAAAATCGCAAGGTGCTAAATCAGGCGAATATGGGGGATGTTCAAGTGTAGTAATGTGTTTGTCGGTCAAAAACTGCTTCACAGAAAGTGCTGTGTGAGCAGGCGCATTGTCCTGGTGAAAAAATAAAACATTTTTCCACAGTTGCGGCTGTTTCTTTCTGACTCTCTCAGCTTTTGCAAAACTTCCTTACAATGATGCTGATTAACTGTTGTGCCTTCTGGAACCCATTCTTCCAAAATTACATCCTTGATATTGAAAAAAAAAAATGAGCATTGCTTTGAATTTTTACTTCCTTTGACAAGCTTTTTTCATTCTTGTTGATGACGGTGTTTTCCAGTGCATTGACTGTCTTTTGGTTTCAGGATTGTACTGGAAAATCCAAATCTCATCACAAGTAATTACAGGTTTGAATCTGTGTCAAGTTGCTGCAGAATGTCAACACAACATTTCATGTGACGTTCTTTTTGCTCAGGTGTCAACTTGTCATGCAGGTTCAAGGTTACTACCTATGCAGTTATAACCGGTTCTGACTGCTTTGGTTAAAAGGTGGAATCACAGTCTCGTTATTTATTAGACATACATACACTATATATATATATATATATTAATACAAACAACAGATACCACATACAAGGGGGCGCGTAACCCTATTCTGTATGTAAAGTCACTTAGCAGGATTAATTCACACAGAGTCCAATGTACAGGAGGCAGCCAGTTCCAAAACAGATGGTTAAGTCTGGAAAATCTATAAAGATATAAAGGAAACACGGCGCCACATAGTGTATTACCACAATATTAATAAGTAATAATGTGAGAGAAGGTAAGGTGTGATAAATCAGATACACACTCAAGAATGGTTACAACTCTCCAATATGAAAGATGGAACCGAAATGGTGATTAGAGATATACACACGTGACAACACACTGTATCCACTGCCACAAAAAAAATCACAAATAACCATATATCCGCATACCAGATAGGAGAAATAGAAGGTAGATATATATGCTCAACTGATGTCTCCAAAGATGCACAGATGTTGCCAATAACGTCACTCATCCAAATGAATTATCTCGTTAGAACTGGAACCTCAGCATCATAGGAGCAATAAAAAACTCAAATAGTGTAATACTGTAAAAATCATAATTTACTAATAGACGGTAAGTAACACACTTAAATAAAGCACATATAAAAAGCAAATAATGGTATCTTTTGGTACTCATCTGGGATGCATTCAGAGACATATAGATAGATATCAGTCAATTGTAGATAAGTCCACAGCACTCCTGCCACGCTGGTACCACAATATCCAAAACAATAATAAAAGTCACAATAATGTATACTGACATTATTTGACAAAAAAAATTAGAATAGTCAAGTCAGTTAACTTCCATCATCCCCCCTTCCCCCCGTGGGAGGGGTAGTAAAGGCTAAATTTACGAGTTGAGGGGTCAAACTCATTTTCGTGAGGTAATTTTACCTCATGAACACACATTAAAAAGGGCGCTTGCGTCGGGAAGTAACAATCTTCCCCTGAGGAGGCCTGGGCTAGGCCCAAATGCATGACAAGAACCTTTTTAAGACCTTAAGTATCTTGATTTGACTAGAATGCATGAGTATAATGCACGGGTTAACATATATATATATATATATATATATATATATATATATATATATATATATATATATATATATATATATATATATATATATAATACGTTAGTCTAGTCACTATTCAATGAAAATATTCCACTTCGAATTGTGTGATTCCAAACCACAAAGTTATTTAACAGCAAGAAGCCAAGTGTAACAAATTAATAAAATAAGTACGGCAGATTACATGCGCAAGCACTCTGGATCCAGCATACAGTCATTCAATCCTAAAGTTTATGGTCAAGAAGACTGTATGATAGTCCCAGAGCCCAGTTTTTATACAGTTGGTGTTACATTGAAAACAGTAAAGATGACTTGGCATGTTTACATTGGTTCACGATTCAGGACAGTCCGGTATAATGCAGGTCATAGGTCAGTCCAAACAAGCACTCCAAGGTTGGGGGTCAACTCTCCAACAGCTGCATACGTATCTAACCGCTGAAAAGCTGGTTCAAACTGGTATATTTGTATTACACACACAATACCATTCTATTCATTAATTCCCTATCATCCATAACTAACATTGGCAAGATGCGATCTCTTAGCAGATAGAAACGGATGTCTGAGGATGAATAGGGGATTAGAATGATATTAAACATGATATGTTTCCTGTATCCTGAACCTTCGATCTCAAAGTACTTTTAACATTATTATATTTTACTATTAACTCTATTACACTTAATTATAAACGATTGTGTGTTGGAACTATGTTAAGGTGAACTATTTACAAGTTTATGTGTAAATGTGTGTAGAAGTGTTCACACGTGTTGTGGTTAAATATGCCCGAACACGCCGTAGCGTAACAAAGAAAATCAAATTGATGGGTATTAATTAGAAACGACTTCATCCAATTATTTGACTTCGAATAATATATATATATATATATATATATATATATATATATATATATATATATATATATATATATATATATATATATATATATATATATAGTGTTGCTGTGCTTACGGGATCAGAAACATGTAAAAAGAGATGGTTTCAACTTAATTATACTGAATTCTTAAAAATGTCATCTTTGCTTTGAAAATTCTCCTATAAATAATAAATAAATCAGTTTACAATTGGAGCTGTTGCTCCATGGCTTCAAATGAGCAGCAGAACATAATAAAATCTCTTGCCCCTAAATTTAGAGGTTCTTCTCAACAGTAACCTTTTGGTATTCACAATATACTCCTAACCACTACCAAAATACACTACAAATTAATTTATTTTTTGGTAGTTCAAATTCAACCTTATAGATTTGTAAATGATTATTACTAACCAGCAGATGTTCCAGATTAAGTTGCCTTTTGGCAAAAAGGAAAGAAGCAGTTTATAAATTTGTAAAGTACATTTCTCAAAGTAAAATATGTTTACTGACAACCAGGGCCGGATTAACCCGAGGTCTAACTGGGCTATAGCCCAGGGGCCTCGGGCATCCAGGGGGCCCTTCAAACTCCTCAGCAGCATTATTGATCGGTCGGGGGCGGGGGCGCCCCCGGCCCGATCGATGCTGCTGAGTACTGTCAGTGCAGTCCTCCGTCCCGGCGCGCTGTAGTCTGCTTACTGAGGATATCTCGCGAGAGTTCATGAACTCTCGCGAGATCTCCTCAGTAAGGAGCTTACAGCGCGCCGGGACGGAGGACTGCACTGACAGGTAAGTGCTTGGGGGGGTCCTCGCGGGGGGTGGGGGGCGGCGGACGGCTCACATTGGGGGCCTCGCGGGGAATGGAGGGCCCCTTAGCCCAGGGGCCTCCATTCCCTTAATCCGGCCCTGCTGACAACTAAACAAAAATGAAACAAAGCTCTGTACTCTCTAGCACATAGCTGTCAAATATTTTCTGTGCCCCCACATAAGAGTACAATGATCAATTATATAATAATGTAAGCGCCCAAAACCAAGTGCAGGCAGTTATCGCTTATTTGTGGTGCAGAGTACAAAATACAGTTTTATCACTTTAACACAGGTTGTAATCTCATTTGAGATTTGTGGAGCTGTTGGTATCACATTTTTGACAGGGTCTATGGAGCCTGACAATATTGAAAAAAAATATGTGCTGTACACACACACACATATATATATTTACATGTTAGTCATTCAAATGGCTGACAAAGAAAAAGTAAACAAAATGACAAACTATAACCATTTCAGATGACACAGACTATGATACAAAAACTATTACAATCTGAACATTCATGCAGCAGACTTCTGGTGTTTCTCATACAAATCTCATTCAATTAGAAAGAGTTGCCCCATAATACTGCCAAACCAGCATACATGAATAAGCACTAAGCAGCTTTTGTGCGATGACACCGTGAAATGGTAGGAATGAGATATCTTTTCTGACATATCCTATACTATAACGGTATTTAAGCACAATTTGTGGAGACGCCGGCTCCACAGATGGGCCGCGGGCCAATCACGGCGCCCGGCCACGGACCAATCACGGCCCCCGGCCGTGATGAGGTCATAGGGAAGCGCCCGGCCCGGATTTATAGTCGGCGGCCACGTGGAGGCCAGTCTGTTCGGCGGGAAGTGAAGCTGGAGAGAGGACGTCCGGAGAGAGCAGCAGCACCCACAGCAGCAGCAGCAGCACCCACAGCAGCAGCAGCAGCACCCACAGCAGCAGCAACAGCACCCACAGCAGCAGCAGCAGCCCCCACAGCAGCAGCCGCAGCCCCCACAGCAGCAGCCGCAGCCCCCACAGCAGCAGCCGCAGCCCCCACAGCAGCAGCCACAGCGGTGGACATCACCAAGACCAGTCCAGACAGAGGAGCTAATCTGTCTGGTGAAGGCAGAGCAGAGCCGATAGTCACGGAGCCAGAGCACGGCAGGGAGCCTGGGCGGACAGCATTAGGAGGACCGAAGAGGAGCTACGCTGACGTCGCGAGCGGAGGACCTAGACCAGGTAAGACCCCAGTGGGGACCACCTCTCCCGGGCCCACGCCCGCAGGCTATCCGTCACTATTTACTTGGGCCCAGGGCCTTCTGCCGGCGTCCATTAAGTCCGCCTTTCCGTTTGGTAGCTCTCGTTAGACCCAATAGGGCACCAGGCCCTGAGTAGATCCCATAGGGCGCGAGGCCCTCAGGTCACCCCCAGGCTTTAGGCCCCGTCTTTGGAAGCCTGCCTTTGTTCCCCCTCTCCCTTTTCCTATCCGTATCACCTTTGGGGCAGAGTAGGGTAGGAACTCACACACTCTGTATTGATATTGTACTTTGCCGTTAATAGTGTCCTGGGTATTGTACTGTGCAATTGAGTATTGTATTGGGGGTATTGTACTGTCAATTGAGTATTGTATTGGGGTATTGTACTGTGGCGGGTGGGCTTGTACGGTGTAGTGGGTGGTTGGGGTGTGTTGTGTCTCCCTGCAGGGGTCAGAAGGTGGTGTGTTGGGACTGATCGCCGGTTGGACTCAACTCGTCCCCGGGCCGTGCATACGGCCTGGAAAGGGCAAGTAGGCGAGCTACGTCCCACCCCAGGGAGAAGGACCGAGGAGGGTCTGCCGAGCCGGTAAGTACTGTCTATCCCCTTTCCCTTCCCCCTTCCGTGTAGACTCTGGTGGGGCAGATCCTTGGGCGGCGGTGTGGCACGACTTCTTCGCGGGCTGGGGGAGATCAAGGTTTCCCTCGGTGCCTTGGAGCTAGGGTAGCACAGCCCTTCTGAGTTCCGAGGGCGGTCCGGGCGTTCCGCGTTTCCACTGGGGCAGTGCAGCCCTGCCCTTGTGAGTTCCGGGGTTCGTCACGGCCGTCCACGGTTCCATTGGGGTGTCAGGCCTGGGCTCCGGCAATGTTGCCCGACGGTCCCAGGGCAGACGGTGTCTCGAGGGGTAAGACGGAGTCCGCCCGCACGCCGGCAGGAGACTGACGGTTCCGGGTGGGGACTGTGATACCTCGCGGTGCACCGCCGGCGGAGTGAGTCTTGTCCCCACACTTGGTGGCCCTCCCCAGAAGGGAGTAGGGAGTTCGGGCGAGAACGTTCTCTACCCCGAACTCTTGGAGCCGCGTGGCTTGGCCAGAATAAATAATACAAATAGATAATAAAAAAATAAGTGAAATGGTTAAAAATGTACTGGAAAAGTAAAGTGAACCAGACTATATGCTGTTGGGCAGAAGTGATCCCTAGAAGAGGTTTTTGTGATATAACACCTTCCCACATCATACACCACCCTTGCTCCTGAAGCTGTGTTTTCGTGCAGCATACCAGCATTTGTAGGCAAAATCTAAAGCGGGAGAAGAGGAGCAGAAGCACAAGCAGACCTTTTAGGGTGCATGCTCTTCATGTGACATTTATCACCTCTCAAAAATAGTCACCAAAACTACCTTGTCTTACGATTAACAAGGAACTGCAGAAAGATAAACATGCATGTATTAAAAAGCTTGTAGGGAACGTTTGTTTTTTAGATATATGTATACATATACACATAGGCATGGCACATACCTCTCTCACTGGCATCATCCACGAGAACAATCTCCTGAAGAAGATGTCGCGGTGACCTGTTTATCACACTGTGCACTGTCCTCAATAGTGTAGTCCAGGCTTCATTGTGAAACACTATCACGACACTTGTTGTTGGCAAACTATCAGGATATACTTTTGTTTTACATCTGCAAGCAAGAGAATACAAACAAACAAACTGTTCAATAAAAAAATTGTTTGTAAAACCCTATCGAATAAATGAAATATTCTAAAAAAGTAAGGGTCTTCCCCTGATGTAAATATTTTCTACTGACAAGATAAACTATAGTACATGCTACCTAAAGATAACAAAAAACAAAACAAAAAAAAAAACACATGAGGGAGAATAATCCATTGTAATTTCTAGCTCCAAACCTGCATTCCAAATGTCAAATAGTATGTTCACATATCAAACAGCAATTTAACCCATAGGCATTACATGTACCATGGAACACTATGAAGATTATCATCAATAATTGTAAAGCATGGGAAAAAATGAACAAAAAAAAAAAAAAAATCAGAATATCCATCCAAAGTTAATGATAGGACAAGGAGAAAACCTCAGGGAGGCTACACAGCATCATCATTAAAGGAGTTACAGACATTTTTGGCAAGGACTGGTCACTTCTTGCATGTGACAACAATCTCACATATTCTGTACATGTCTGGTATACCGGGTAGGGTGTCAAGAAAAAAAAACAAAAAACATTCCTTACAAAAAAAGAAGATCCAAACCCATCTAAATAAAAAAAATATAAAAAAATACATTTAATCCCTCCAAACTATCTGAAAAGATGGCTGTGACTGGCATCTCCTTAGTCACTTCACAATGAATACACCTTTCCTGCCACCACAAAGGATTTATTATGGTGTCTTTACGTTCACCAAAACCACTTATTAATGTTTTACACTTAAATCACATACACATGTAGCATAAGCCAATACTTGTTAAAAGACAAGGAGACCCCTAGAACAGTTCTTTACCAATAGCAGTCACCATTCTTGTCGAGCACGTTATGCTTGTGAATACTTTGTTGCCCTAGGTGTGTCAACAGATAGAGGCAAGGTCCAATCCATAATCCCAATGCCATCGAAGGGACACACTAGAGCAGTGGTTCCCAAACTTTTGCAGTTTGCGGCACCCTTAGAGTCTCCATAATTTTTTCAAGGCACCCCTCAAAAATAATTACTGAGCAGTCCTGTTTTAGAAGTATTTGGGTCAAAAAATTGTAATAAGTATTTAGGTTAGGACAGAAATACTTATTTAGTTGTATGCAAAAATGCACACTCTGCCCCCAAACACGCTGCCTCCTCTGCCACACTGTCCCCCTCCTCTGTCACACTGTCTGTCACAATCCCTCTCACTTTGCCCCCTCTGCCACGCGCCAGCCATAGATAAAAAACAAAAACTAACCAGTCTGCGCAGCGCTGGGACCCAGCATCCTCCTCTCTCACGCAGCTTGTCATCAGTGACAAGCTGCGTGAGAGAGGAGGATGCTGGGTCCCGACGCCGCACGGATTGGTATGTTTTTGTGTTTTGTTTTTTTTATCTATGGCTGGCGGGAGGCACCCCTTTGACAGCACCACGGCACCCTGGGAGCCGCGGCGCACACTTTTGAAACCGCTGCACTAGAGCACAGGTTTAACACACTGGGTCAAGTGCAAAATAACAACACCAGCACAGGAAGTGAGGAGAAAGTGCATAATAAAGGTTAAGGGACTAACAGCAGAAGCACTGCAGACAAAACTCCTTAATTATAACAAACATTATGCTAAAGTGTATTGCCTGTGAGCTGCAATAATCAACTAGAACTGGGTACAGGCTACAGGTTTTCCAACCAATTATCGATCACACGATAAACAACTGTTAGATCCAATATCGCATTAGAGAATACACTCCCACGGTCATATTTTATCATACCAAAGAACATCATATTGTTTAATTTGATCATATAAATTGACTAAACAACAAGATCAATGATGTTGGGCAAATGTAAAAGTGTGTATGTACTCCCGACCAGCAGTGAAGGCAGATCTGCAGTCATTTTCTGTACTGTATACCCAGCTTAACAGACGCCAGCTGGCATTACCTAGTAACCAGCACAACCCCGAAAGAATAAGTGAAATCTAAAGCAGACAACGGCTGACATTACCAGGCAACCGGTTGAGTGAGCGGTATTGTCAGACGCCAATTCTAACTATTTATAAATTAGACTACAGTGAATAACCTCAACGTCAAAGTTTAAAGTGGCCCATTTATGTTGAGTATTGATGAACTTCCACATTTAATCTGTACAAATTACTGAAATGACTGTCCTGTAAACTAAACGATGTGAAGCATAGCTCAAAAGTAGGTATTTGCTTTAAAAAACAAAACTTAAAATTGACAGAGCTGGCAAAAGAGATCTCCTGGAAACAGACAATGCCAAGTGTTACAATACAATAACAGATTACAATACAGGGCGCTTATTTGTTTTGTCAGTGGTGAGGAAGTCTGGAAAAATATTAGCAAACTCTGACACACGCTAATACTTCCTCAACGCTTCCTGCTTGATTATCCACTTGGTCTGCTCAAGGTCTGGATGAAAGCTGTATGAATGATGTAAAGATGGATATTAATCCTTACACTGAAAGGATTTTCACTATAGAGAGCCCTACGATTTTCATCTCAGTCAGAAAGCGTTCCTTAGCAACGTTCACACGATAATGCAAGAGCTATTTTACAGCGGTATTAAATGTGTATTAAAATTTCTGCCTAGACAATGTATGAGGGCAAAAATAAAACCATTCTTACCACATAAAATTTCATTTTCTATTGCCGACCATTGTAGAGTCACTGTAGGAGTGCTATTCTAGCTTTTGTAATACTGACTTTCTTCCCTGCATTGTAACCATAGTAATGATACCACTAGGGTTCCACCTTTAAAGGGTACCTTGTGCATTATACATTATGCAGTTATCTGGTTGATAAATAAGGAGTAATCGTAAACATAAATAACTAAAATTGAAAAATATTAATAGAAATATTTTGTATGCCATCATGCTAAACACCTCACTAGTTACATTTTCAATGCAGAATAAAGCATATAGACTAGCCAAAAATCACATAGGTAGTCAGACAATAAACCATGCAAACCTTGATAGTGTTTGTGACAAGATAGACCGCCTATGCAACCCTGTCTGCTGTTGCTAGGAACCATTTGGGCTTACTTTGCCACCGTTCCCTTTAGTTATCCTAAATATGCCCTCTTGCTGCAGTAGGAGGAGGAGCTTACATGTGCTGCCACCACTGGACTTCTCACCAGCATCCAAAACCGGGTTTCTTCTGGGTAACAGATGCTGCGAGTGTACCCCGTTACTGGTGTACATAGGCTGGGACTCCTGACCTCTTACTATGGATCAGGGTTGCTGTGGATGAATCCCCCCTGGCCTATCACACTGACCAGAGCTGCAGAGTAGCAGGCAGAGCGGTGGTACCGGAAAAGCTGGGTCCAAACCTCAAAAACAGCCGGAGAACGGATTAGATTTTGGGTCTAATATGTAAATCACAGAATTTTCAGCATGGAAGATATTTTCAACAGGTCTTGAAGCAAGCGATGTTTATTTGCAGTCACACTGATTGGCGGTACCAGTGCTAAGGTCAGATGAAATCTGAAGAACAACTTGTAATACAAATAAGTGCTGTTTTTATACACATCTGAACACAGCCTCACTGGGTACACCAGCCCCCTCAAACTCTGAGCTATTTTTAGAATCAGGATGTAACCTGTTTACAAATACATGGATTTACCTGCAATGCAAAGCTAACACTATTTACACTTATTTGTGATATCCTAAAACCTTGCTGTGGTTTCCTGCATCTCATTTCAGAGGCAGGAAATCTACCCGCAAGTCAAAGGGTCTAATTAACATGAATCCTTTCTTCAGACAGTTGCAGGTTAAAGGTTAAACAAGAAACAAAATTTCTTCCCCTGGTCTGAGAAATAAAGATATTCCTTTTACCAAAACATCCACAATATAAAAAATAAGTACATTTGAAATTAAATAACTAAGCGCCCTGCGCTACTTCCTTTGAATAGATTTATACCATAAGTTAATTGTAAGTGATCCAGTCACAGTACTTCAAACAGGTTATCTGAAATCAGGTTCTGAAACACCATTGACAGTGCATGTTTTCCAGGTCTCCTCATAGGAGCACAAGTGAAGCAACACCACTGAATCTTTTATAATGTGTCAGACAGTAATTAACACGGTGGTAGTCAGCATATCGATGCCGACTACCCCAACAAGACTTACCCCAACATGAGGACTCCGAAGGGCTCCTTCTTGACCATCAGCAATGACGACTCCTCTTGAAAGTGACTTCACCCAATGAAGATCCAGTAAGAAGCCGGCTCCACTACATGGCGTCATGTATTATTGCTGTTGTTAAAGGGGCAATGTAAGTATGCACCCATGTACAATGTAGAAGGCTTTGTAAAATACATTGTACATGGGTGCATACTTACATGACCCCCTTAACAACAGCGATAATACCGTCGCCATGGTGGAGACGGCTTCTTACTGGATCGTCATTGGGTGAAGTCACTTTCAAAAGGAGTCGTCATCGCTGATGGTCGGGAAGGAGCCCTTCAGAGTCATCATGTCAGGGTACTCTGCATCAATATGCCGTACCCCACCCAATTAACACACTTGAAACCAGCTACAAGAACGGTTAGCAGTAACTAAGGGCCAGATATGGAAACACTGGCTTAGAAGATACTAAAAACATAATATTGGGAATTTCAATTTCAAAACAGTGCAATAAAAAAAAAATCTATCTGCAGTTAATGTACAACAAAAACCAATGTATAGCGCTCAATTACCTAGGTATACTGTAGTTTAATGAAAAAAAGGGGGGGGGGGGGAGGAAAAAAAAACCAAAAAGCAATATAAAACCTAAATTGCTTTTTGTTTAGCTATTAAATCCACCCACTGGAGGGTATATCATGCATGTTTGCATTATATCCACCAACACATATTACTATTTTTCTAGCTGCAGTAGCATAATCAATCACAGAATAGTGCACTTTAGTCTATTGTGCACTATAATTGATACAGGTTTATCCCTGGTTATGTAAGAAGGGTCAGTCTCTGCACTATTGCATCACATCAGATCTTCATATCCACCATTGATATTCCCCCCCCCCCTTTTTTTCATTAAACTACAGTATACCTAGGTAATTGAGCGCTATACGTTGGTTTTTGTATTTGGTAGTTCACAGGAAGGGATTCCTGGGTATTGCTGCTCTTGCCGGGTTGGGGTTGAGCGCAGTTTCCTATTTCTAATTCAGTTAATGTACAACGTATTATGCTTATGCACAGTGAATTCTGAGGATACCGTCAACCAAACTGTCATTAGCAAGAAATATGAAGTCTTCCAGAGCACATTTATTTTTTTTAAGAAAAATAAAAGTGAAAAAGCACAACAGGTTGTAATTGCCTAGCTCTCATCAAAAAAGTGATTGGCAGGGCAAGCTTTGTGGGTATTCATAAATAACTCAGTTTACATCAGGCCTAGACATGTTCTCCAAACTATGAGAGCCAGAGCCAAACGCAAAGTGCAAGCATTTTTAAAAGGAAAGCAAGAGGTGTACAAAACATGTGGGGAATGGCTAAGCACATAAACAGGCATAACATTGCAAGTTACTTAAATTTAGTAGCAATATCACAAACTGCCATTCTTATTATGCGTGACTCGTTATTATATGATATACTCCAGCATATTATGTACCCCTAGATCATTTTGATGTCAACCTATTGTCCGGAAACAAACAAACAAAAATGTGCCCATCTAGCACATAAATTATACCAACTGTGGTGAAACGAGGTATTAAAATCACCTCAACCAGTTTGCACCTCGTTTCTCAGAAACTGTGGACTATAAAAACATACTTTTTTGGGCCTGTGATTCCCCATATTTCTCAACCATATTTAAACTTGTATATATTCTATTTGAAAGTACTTAAAATGTCTGCCAGCAGGTTTTTCTTATCTTGCAGACTAGTCCATTGATTCAGCCTAGGCCAGTGGTTCCCAAACTTTTGCAGTTCGCGGCACCCTTAGAGCATACAGGTATTTCTCACTTAACGACCTAGTTCCGTTCCAACGACTAGGTCGTTAAGCGAATTGGTCGCTAAGTGAGTACAGTACTGTATACATATGCATGGCAATAAAAAATCAGCATGTGCATATGCAGTTTTATATTCCTCCCTTTAGTAAAAAGATATTAGGTTTAGTTAATGTCCTTGCAGTATTACTTCAGAACCAAGTGCTTTCAAGTACTGTAGAGCTAACTTACCGCACGATGGAGACTGCAAGGGTATCAGGTGCGTCTTGTCTTGTCTTCTTCAGCTCAGAAAGAAACTGTGTGGGTACTACGGGCGTGGTTACGTCCCGTCGCAAGGGCACAGGTCATTAATTTCCCCTATTGCTGAGCGGCGGAGCCGGACGTAACAACGGGTCGTAAGTCCGAATGGTCGCTAAATAGGTCGGTCGTTAAGTGAGGAATACCTGTACTTGCCAACTCTCTCGGAAAGTCCGGGAGACTCCCGAAATTCGGGTCAGTCTCCCGGGCTCCCGGGGGAGATGGCATTTCTCCCGCATCCCGGATTTCTCCGAGAATGGCGTCATTTGACGCGATTCTCTGTGAATCGCGCCATTTTGGAGGGCGGGACGAGGCCAATCGCGTCATTTTGGCCCCGCCCCCCGTGACACAAATTACGTTTTTGTGGGGGGCAGGGCCAAAATGGTGTGATTGGCCTCGTCCTGCCCCATCCCGCCCTCCAGTCTCGCCCCCTCTCCCGGAAACTTGTCAAGTTCCCGGGAGTTGGCAACTATGCCTTAGAGTCTCCATAATTTTTTCAAGGCATCCCTCCAAAAGAATTACCGAGCAGTCCTTTTTTATAAGTGTAACAACCCCCTAGTGGCGTTTTAGTAAAACCTGCACCTCAGTGAATACAGGAGGGGGTCACCTAGAGGGGAAGCTAGGTGTTTATGAAAAGTTAAAAAAACTGGTTACCATGGTGATAACCCAGCCCAGCCTGTAAGGCTGAGTGTGAAGGAGGGGCTGTGAGAAAGGGGGAAAAAAGATATACAGAGAAGACACGGGAGAGAACAGATGTAGCTGGGGACCTGGGAGAGTGGGGTGAAAGCTCCCAGGATCCCCCGGCATTGCCTGGGAGTCTGAGTGCAGTGACTGCGCATAGGGCAAGTACTGTGTGCCTGAATAGGGGGAGAGTCCCCAGAGCAGAGACCCCTGGAGAGAAGAAGAGAAGAGGGGAATTGCTGCAAGTGGCTGCATATGTGTTGGAGATGCACTGTGATTCTGGCTGAACTGTGAGTAGCTGTGGAACTACTGTGACCAGGAGAACCTGGTCTGTACTATATAAAACCAGCAGTGTGGCTGCATATACAGAGAGGAGGAATCCCTAATCCCAGTAAGGGGGAGAACCCCATGTCACTATAGAGAACCCAAGAGAGAGGAGGACATTTTGCATGGAAGAGACCCTGGAGTGAGTGTTGTTACAAGAGGCATGGTAGCTGTATTGTCAGAGCCTGAGGCTGGGAGTACACAGAGTGAAGTGTCAGAGCCCACAGGAGAAATCATCCCCGCAGAGGAGGGGTGAGCTGCAGTTGAGAGATACACAGCGTGTCAGAGCTGCATTGAGAAGAAGCTGCCTGCCGGTTAGCATCCATGTCAGTGGCCCTACAGAGGAGGGTGATCTGCAGTGACCTATGGAGTGTAAGACATGTAAATTATGTTATATAACATCTGGATAACATTAAGAACTGTGCTGGAGAGAGTAAGAAGCAGTATGTATGTATATATATATATATATATATATATATATATATATATATATTTCTTTATTGATGCAACCATTATGATTATCGTGCTGGAGGGAGAGGAGAGTAAATAAAAAGTTCAGTTTGTCATAGAGATGGTCTGGCGGCCAAATTATTGTGACTTTTATTGCACTGCACCACAAAGTGACATCACCTGTGTCCCACTACTTACAAAGAAACGCCTGCATGTTCAAGGACCCCCTGATCATTTACACCCATGCCCATCAGCTAGCAAGGGCTTAAGAAGGAGGTGCACTGTGTACCCTTTGCACCCCACACTACACACAGTGACAGGGGGTTACATAAGTAGTTGGATCAAAAAAATGTAATAAGTATTTAGGTCAGGAAAGAAATACTTATTTAGTTCTATGCAAAAATAATACACATAAAACAAGGGAAAATAATATTTTTATATATTCTTTTCAATTATATTTCTGTCAAAGAATAATTTACAGCTCATTTACACCCTGCCCCCTCTGCATCCCAAGGGCCAGGAAGAGAAAAAAAAAACAAAAAAAAACAAAAACTTGCCAATCCGGCGGAGCCCGGGACCCAGCATCCTGATGAGGTAACGCCCGACATTCAGTGAGAAACGAGGAGGGAGGATGCTGGGTCCCAGGCGCCGCCGGATTGGCAAGTTATTATTTTTTTCTCTTCCTGGCCTTGGCACCCCTGGGAACCGCGGTGCACACTTTGGGAACCGCTGCCCTAAAAGGATTATTGTTCACCAGTCCTGTATGAATGTACACCACACTAGGAGGTCTCATGTATTAAGGTCCACAGATAGAGCTCTATGTTTAAATCCAAAGGACTGCATTGTGCACTTTAAATGTAATGTTTAAACAAATTCTGTTGTATAGCCACATCATAATAACTATCCTTAATTATATCAAGTGTGGTTCATCTGCTATCCCTTTTTTCTTTTGAAAAGGAAAATACAGAAGCGGACCAATCAGACAGGTCCTGAAATTGCTGAGAAGGTCATTTATGGCTTTAAAAATTAACTCCAGAGAACAGCAAATTGGCATTCACTACCGAGTTATAGCTGAAGTCAGGTTGGCGTTGAGATCTAGATCTCTTCGCCTGACAGGAAAGGGACAATCGGTCCCTGGAGTACTGACTTTACCCTGATCTACCTATCCAGGTCTTGGGGGGCTGTGTGTCCGCCAAAAGTGGAGTGACAGTGACTCAAGAACACTGCCTTACTGGTAGCCTCAAAAGAGAGAGGAGGACAAGCTTGGAAGGATAGACAGCAGTCACTGAAAGTGACTAGGATACTGGCGAGATGTATTCATTATACCCTATTGTGCCTGGAACACTTATAAATAACTTATTTGTGACTGGATCATGTAGAAATAATTTATTGTAGAAATTAATTTTAATCAAAAATGCAGACAACAATGTAAAATTTAATTAACTTATCGTGTTACATTGGGATGTGTTTTCCATGGAATTGTCATTATTTGGGGTTGTATCTTTGATAGAGCAAGTCTATTTGCTAATAGCAGGAAATGTTAAGTAAGTCTTTATGTTAAGTGACAAACACCTGTTTAGCCTGTATACCCAACAGGGGGACGCTGCCTGGCTGTCTGGCATGGCTACATATCAGATAATGCAAGCATCAGGTTTTAGCACATAACATAGTATTGTAAATATTGTTAGCTTTGCATGTAAGTCCATGTTTGAGAAACATATATTGTATCCAGATACTGTGACAAGATGGACTGCCTATGCCACCCTACAGGGAACCGGCTGGGCTTGCTTTGCGACTGTTCCCTTCCATTATCCCAAATGCGACCTTATGCCACAGTAGGAGGGGCTTACAAATGCTGCCACCTGTGACAGGATGGACCGCCTATGCCACCCTGTCTGTTGTTGCTGGGAACCGGCTGGGCTTACTTTGCCACTGTTCCCTTTCGTTATTTTGAATACGCCCCTCCTGCCGCAGTGGGAGGGGCCTGCTGTCACCACTGAGCTCCTTCTATGGCACTCAGAACCACGTTCCGTCTGGGTCACTGACGCTGCTAGCATGTCTCCTTGCTGGTGTACCTGGCTGGTAACTCCGGACCTCTTACTATGGATCCGGGTTGCTGTGAATGGATCCCCCCTGGCCTATCACACTAACCAGGGCTGCTGGGTAGCGCAGAGCGTTGGCACTGGAATAGCTTGGGTCCAAACCGCAGAGACAGCCGGAGAACGGATTAGATTTTAGGGTCTAATCTGTAGATCACAGGAAAACAGCAATATTGAAGAGGATTCCAAGCAGGTCTTTGAAGCAAGATGTTGATTTGCTCTCACACTGGTTGGAGGTACCAGTGATCAGGTCAGACACAAGAAGAACAAGTTTTCAATACAAGCCAGTGCCTTTTATACAGTTTAGACACAGGCTATTTTTAGAATCAGGATGTAACCTGTTTACCAAACCATAGATTCACATGCATTGCAAAGCTAACACTATTTACACTTATCTGTGAAATTCTAGAAACATTGTGATGTCCAGCATCACATGTTCTTCACATTGTTCGGAAAGATTTGAACACTGACAAAAGGCCACACAGTGATGACCCCCTGCTGGGCCTTTGGCCAGATCAGGTCTTTCCTGCTATCAGACTCTCTCCCCATAGGCCTAATTGGAGGTTTCCACTAGCAACCTCCCAAACAATGACACTTCCATACAAAACACATCTTAATACACAAAAGACCTCCATCCACAATGGCTCATTGTATCAGATATATACATCAGAAATAAGGCATTTACTTTAGAAAGGCTATAACAGGAAAAAACAAATTTTCTGCCTGGCCTCAGAAATAACTTATTACTATCTCAAAATATACACAATATAAAAAAAAATACATTGGTAATTATATAAATAAGCGCACTGCACTATTTGCTTTAAATAAATTTATACCAGAAGATATCAGTGATCCAGTCACAAACAGGATCCCTATCTATGGGTCTGATTCATTAAGGATCTTAATTTAACAAACTTCTTATTTCAGTCTCCTGAACAAAACCATGTTACAATGCAAGGGATGCAAATTAGTATTCTTTTTTGCACATAAGTTAAATACTGACTTTTTTTTTCATGTACCACACAAATACTTGATAGCTTATTTTTACACTGAAATTTAAAGTTGATATTTGTGTGCTACATGAAAAAACAGTATTTAACTTATGTGCAAAACAGAATACTAATTTGCACCCATTGCACTGTAACATGGTTTTGTCCAGGAGATAATAAAAAGTTTCTTAAGTTAAGATCCTTAATGAATCAGGCCCTATATCTTTAAAATGAACCCTGCTACACATTTCAACCATCCCTGGGTAAGCCAGTTTAACTGGTGAAATGCATTTGATTGGACTATTTACATTGTTTCTCTCATCACCATTGATTATCTCTAACATCGAAGGATTTCAGCTGGCGGCAGAGTCTATCCGCTAGGGAACATCAAATGCATGCGCAATGAAAAGGACCGCAAGTGCCGAGATTGCACTATACTTCTCAGAGGCAGAAACTAGTGCGGACTACACCAGGAAAGGATGCTTGGAACCGGAGAGAGTGAGACGCTGTGTCTGTAAATAGGGCAAACATTCTAACCCAAAGTTTGTTTGTGCTTTTATCCATCCGCCTCTGCTTTTTTGTTAGCAAACTGTATGGACCCTTCTCAAACTTTACAATAATTATTTTTATTGACTCACTATGTGGACATATTTGTACCATGCTTAAGGAACTTTTCACCATAGGAATGGTATCTACACTATCAGAAATAGACTTTATTATTTTGTCTTTTTGCTTATTAGAAAGTGGGTATAGGTATTTTGCATCAGGACTTTATTGTATACCAGCTTACCGGTTACAGACAAGTTTTGCAATTATCTCGGGACTTTGTTTACACCAAGCATCCAGTGACACCTATTGTCTACCATTTTGTGATATGTTTATTGGCAGATATGGTATGCTGATTTGAGGTTTTACACTTTGTCAGTTTTACTAAACCATTTAGGAACCCACTATCAGACGCCTTTTGGAATTTCTTGCATGGTACCATGGGGCTTTCGCGCGCAACTGATGTCAATTGCCCACAAAATGCATACGGTGGGACACCAGAGAAGAGACTGAATACTGAAGGGCCTGACACACAACTTTCTGTCCGGGAATGTCGTATGACGTCCGGGACTACTGTAAGTCCTGTGATGTGTGTCAGCGTCTTGGGAGCCCCAGTGCTCGTGCTCCCCTCAGGTCCTTGCCCATAGTTGGGAGAATCTTTTCAGCAAGTGGCTGTGGACATAGTAGGTCCCCTGCCTGTGCCCAGTAGCTCGGGGAAGAGATATATTCTCACTGTGGTGGACTATGCTACCCGGTATCCAGAGGCTGTAGCTCTGCCCTCCATAACTGCGGAAAAGGTAGCGGACACGCTGCTAGGAGAATATAGCCAAGTAGGGTTCCCTAGTGAGATCCTAAACAATCAAGGGACACAGTTCATGAGTGAACTGACCCAGTGTCTATGGGCAAACTCCGGACTGCCCCCTACCATCCCCAGACTAACGGACTGTGTGAGCGTTTCAATGGCACTCCGAAGTACATGGGCATTTGTAGCTTCGTAGGAGGTGAAACTGGGAACGCTACCTGGTGCACCTCCTGTTTGCTTTTCGGGAAGTGCTGCAGGAGTCTAGAGGTTCCCCCCCTTTGAACTACAATATGGTTGTAGAGTACGTGGACCTAGACCTGTTCCGGGAGTCTTGGGAAGGGTATCTACCCAAACAGGATGTCCCTATGATAGAGTATGTGTTGAAGCTCAGAGATCAGTAAGAGAATCTCAAAAGGCAAACACAGGCTAACCTAGCGAAAGCCAAACAGAAAAATTGGTATGATCAGGGGGCGTTTGCCAGAGTGTTTGAGGTAGGGCAGAAGATCCTTGTTCTGATGCCCACGTGGCAGAACAAGCGCCAGGCTGACTAGGCTCAAAACGCCTGAGTGAGATCCCTTATGTGGTGTAATTTGATAGCGACAGTAAGCAGCAGTGGACCTACAAAGTTATTATGTTGAAGGCATACTACAAGTGTGTGGAGTCGGTAGCAGTGGTTTGACGATAACCAACTGAGGAACCAGGAAGTGACCCACTACCTGACCTACTCGCGGATGCCAGAGAGGAAGGTGGTGTAGAGGAAGGGGGCTGGGATGAACAGTTCAGTGCAGGAAAGAGGGAGCAGTTTGAGGCAGTGCCGTGGCCCTTTGCGACTCAGTGCAGTAGGAAGCCCGGTCAGACTTCCTTGGTGATGCACCATGTGGACACTGGGGAGCATAGGTCAGTTAGGCAACCTGCTTATCGGGTCTCACCAGAGGCCAAGGAAAGTGTATATATAAGTCAACTAGAGTCAGAGGTTGTCCAGCTGTGCAGATTGGTGTGAAAAGGAAAAAAAATTGTGCTTACAGTTGGGCAGTATACAACTGCGAATTAGTGGTTATGGAAGCTGAACTGTCAGAGAAGATCTGCAGAATGAACTTTCTAAGGGGTCAGCATGATCAGGAGAGTAAAAAGAACATTTTTCAGCTCTCTTAGATCTCTGGGCAGTTACCCGCAAATGAGCCTGTTCAGCCTGCTAACGTGCCATAACACCATTAGAGCCCTGGAGGGGGAACAGCCGGTGATGGGATCGCAAACTGTCTGTGCGGAGGTGGAGGGGTTCGTGGGCTCAGCGGCAGTCAGTGCTGCTGGGCTGGCGTCCTCTTCTCTGTCCTTGATTGCGGTGATGCAGCCGGTGGCGAGTGGTCTCCTGGAGGCGGAAGCTGAGTCATCGGCAGGTGCGGCACTTCTGTTTTTTTACAGAGAGAGAGAGCAAGCGGGCTCAGTTGCATACTCCAGTGCAGGAGACTAAAGCTGATGGCAGTGTGAATCGGTGCGCTGTAACCTAGCAACTGTGGACTGTGACTAAGTTAATGAATGATCTGCCGGGTTCTGTTACTGCAGCTTCTAATGCCAAGCCTAATTTTGCCAAAAATGCTTTATCCCCAATACAGGCTAAGGTAATTGAAACAGTGTTTGGTCCATTAAAAATAGTGGAGAGCACCAAGGCTGCCAAATATGCTCTCACTGTCAGAAAGTACTGGTGGCTCAGTGAGTATGGGGAGTGCTGCAAGGCAAAGCACTATTTTAAGTTGTAAAGCTAAAGATCCATGTGTGGTTCAGGTTTCTGCTTCTTTAGGGGTTAATAGTTCAAAGCATATGACAGGCAATAGCGTGGGCCAGAATAGCATTTGTTCTAGTGTTTCTCTAAATGAAAATCAGGTTCCCACTACATCCACTGTAGTAGTGGGGGATACAACAGCAGTTGCCCCTGTATCTGGTAAAATTTCCTATGCAAGGGTTGTCTCTGGCAACCAGAGAGATAGGGCTAATACGTCTCATTTCCACCCTCAGCCACAGTGCCAACCGCAGACAACAGGGCAGCCTTTTAAAAACTGAGAAATGTTGTGCAATTAAAATACATTGGGAACGATTCTTTTCCAAACCGTACAGACTTTATAAGTTTGTTACATTCCCATTTTGGCTTCAATGCATCTGATCTCTTCACGTGTTTTCATCCCATAAGCTCCCCGGAATATGACGCAAGTTTTATGTCTTACCGGGGGCTTCATATGTTTTGGCCAAATCTTAAAAATACCAACCCGTGGTCAAGCTATAAGGCCGTTCCCATAACTCGGCAAGAAAGAATAAAGATTACAATTCTTGTCCAGAACGAATCTATCCCTGTAGCAGATCTACTGTTCTGGCTCAATAGATATGCGGAAATAGTGACCCCATTAGAAAAAGTCCCGGACCCCAGCTGTCATGTCTGGGGTGGTGGGTGATCCGTCGTAGTTCATCTGCGATGCACGGAGGCCATCCTCACGGTATATTCCATTCTCAGGCTTTATTGGCCGAGATCGCATCCAATGCTTTTACCCTGGGCAGCCGAGGATGTGCCATCACTGCGGTGACTTCCGTCACCTCAGCATGAATTGCCCCGCTATTAAGTGTGGGCGGTGCGGGGGTCTGGGACATGAAGCTGGTTCTTGTACAGTCATACGTTGTAATCTTTGTGGTACAGTGATCCACCCATTTAGCAAATGTCCCCAGGCATTTCACAACAACCATGAAGTACCAGATAGTGAACTGGTTCAGTTAGCAGAGCAAATGGAAGTTGAAAGTAGTGCACCAAGGGCCCCTCCCCCATCTACTGCCTCTGTGTCTGGTTCAGTTGTGGTTTCAGCTCAGTTGGGCCAGGTAGTAAGGGATACACCAAGTGAAGAGCAGTTTAAGATTCAGGGAAAAAAGGACAAAAGGGCTTAGTGTAAGGAAAGAGAAAAGTAAAGAACGGCTTTTGGTTAACCGTTTCTTGTAATTTTCCAGTGATGAGGAATTAGAAGGGGAGATTGTGAAGTATAATATTGGTAGTCTGTTCTTTAAGACAAATGTAGTGAAGCATTAGAAAAAAAATCAAAATCACTGATTCCTTGTGAGCCTCAGGTCTTGTAAAAGAAACCCAAGGACTAGGAGGAAAGTGTCCCCAGAAGCACTAACCGGGAAAGCTTTTTTGAAGTCTCCACCAGTTTCCAGTATTAGTCATTTATACATAGAGGAGCTGCTTCCCCCCCCCCCTCTTGCCTTCTGTGACTCTATCATCTTTCCTCCTCCTCCCCCTCTTAATTCCGCCAGTTCCCAGGATGCAGTAATTTATTCTCATACAGCTTCCCTTGATCTCCCCCCCGGTAGCTATAGACCCCAGTCCCCCGGTTCCCATCTCCCCGCCCTCTCTAGTCCTTGATCCTGGGGACCTCCTGGTCCAGGCTCCCTTGGACACACTAATTGTAGGAAAGGATCCCTCCTTACCTACATCAGACTCTGATGTTGAGATAGTTCTTCTTTCTGATGATAATTCTATTCCTGCAGGTGTAAGTGTTAAAAGGTGGGGGTCCTCTGATGAGGACATCGCTAGACAGGTGAATAAGAAGCTGAGCCTACTTCTATAACTCTGTAAGGATGGATTCCCAGCCTATAAGGTTTGCCCCCATTAATGTGGCTTCCATTCGGCCCGAACGTACTCGTTACATAGCCTTTGATTTTTTTTCAGCACGGTTGAGGCTGATTTTTTTATTTTTGCAGGAAACCAGATTAAATCAGCTGGCGGATGTACATAAAGCCAAAAGGGAATAGAGGCCAGGGCCCTCATACTGGTCTCTTGCGGCAGAGCTGTATGGTGGGCTGACAGATCTTTTTACTGGCATGATAACTGCCCGAGTTATAGAGCTAAGACTAGGCAGATGTATGGTTTTGGACATCAATCCGAGAGGACACGGCGTAAGATTAATTAACATTTATGGTCCCCAATCTAAGCTGGAGAGGAATTGTATTTTCAGTGAGATCAAGCCATATTTTTTTTCGGCCTGGCAGATAGTCTTTGGGGGCGATTTTAACACAGTCATTAGGACTAAAGACAGGGGAGGTTCAAGGACTTCTCTGTATCCTTAATACTTCAGAGACCCTTCGGAAGGTCAGGGGCCCTTGGTGCCTGAATTCTAAACTCCTAGGGGAGGAGGAAGTAAGACAGTCCTTTAGGGACTAATTTGAATCCCAGGAGACACTTTTGGAGGCTTGGTGGAGTAGGTCTGAGTGGTAGGAGATGCTTAACCCCCCCCCCCCCCCAAAAAAAAAAAACCCTGGGATTTTTTACGCAACCTAGTAGCCAAGAATAACTTGTTGAGAGAATACCTATTCAGCATTGAGAAGGAAACTTGGATTCTTGGATTTCTGAACAGGGAGATAGTGGGGAGATCTCCCGAGTGAAGGCTCAGATTGGAGGTGCAATAAGACCGGTATGTTCATTGATTCTGGAGAGGGATTATGGGAAGTACCACTCGCCCGACTCTTACCAGAGCTGTAAGAACTCGGCAGATATGAAAGAGGTGAGAGGTCTGTACAATGCTGGGGGTGTTCTCAGGGAGGATAGGGAGGGCATCCTTGGTGTTGTGCCGTTCTTCTACTCTGCTCTTTTATCTGAGAAATCACTAGACAGAGAAAAGATGGACCATTTTCTGAGGGAGACTCCTGACCTTGGAGATCTGAGCAGTTCGCTTGAGTCTTTGGGTGATGAGATATCGGTAGATGAGGTCAGAATGTCGATAGACGGTCTGTCTATTAAGAAATCTCCAGGCTCGAATGGTTTAACCTCTGAGTTCTTTAAAACCTTTGAAGACATTCTAGCCCCATGTCTTGTGTAGGTCTTTAAAGAGAGCCTGGCAAGAGGTTTATTACCTCCCTCCATGAGTTTCTGCCCTTATCCTGTTATCCAAGGGGTAGGATCAGTCGCGCATTGAGAATTGGCGTCCCATCGCCATTCTTAAACACGACAGAAAGCTTTTGCAAAGGTGCTTTTTAACAGACTGATGCAGATTTCTGGTAAATTACTTTCTCCCTCACAGCATTGCACTGTGAAGGGCCGAAGTACCTTCAGTCCTGTCCTAGGGGTCCGGGAGGCCATTGAGCGGTGTCGTGCTGAGAAGTGGGGAAAGGACCTTTTAGCCATTGATCAGTCCAAAGGATTTGACAGGGTAGATCACAAGTACCTTTGAGCTCTACTTCTGAGTTATGGTCTTCCAGCTTGTATGGTGAATTGGCTTTATACCATTCATAAGCAGGCTGAGAGCTTCCCTCTTGTAAATGGTTGGGTGGGCCCGTCCTTTAAGGTTGATTCTGGAGCAAGGTTGTCTCCTGAGCACCCTCCTGTATGTGTGCAATTGATCCGCTTATCCGAACGATAGAAGCCAGCTTGATAGGAGGGGTGCGGTTGGGTCCGGAACATCTTTTGAAAGGAGTGGCCTACGCGGACGATGTCACTGTTGTCTTGTCGAATACTGCAGAAGCAAAAAGGGTAGCAACTCTGCTCTGCGGTAACTCCGAGGCCAGTGGCTCAAAAGTAAACCAGGAAAAGAGCAAAGCTTTCTGGATGGGGGAGGAAGGTTGCCAGTTCAACCTTCCAGATAGCTTTCCCCGGGCTAATGATAAGATCAAAATCTAAGGTATCCAATTTGGCCACAGCGATTATGCCAAGCAAAACTGGGAGTTACGGCTGGAGGAAGCTTCCCAGAAGGTAGAGAGCTGGAAGAGGTGGAAACTTTCTTTCAGGTAAAGGGTTGACCTTCTGAAGACTTTTCTGATCTCGGTATTTCTGTACATCAGTTAAGTGTGTCTTTTGCCAGAATCTTTATAGTCTAGGGTTTATGCAAATTTCTTTTTTTTACTTTGGGGGAATAAGCTGAACCTGATCAGGCGGGCTGTAACCTACAGACTGAGGAGGGAGGGAGGCCTGGGGATGATTAATACAGTGCTGTTCTTTCTTACAAGATACATCTTGGTAGTCTCATTCTTGAGGCTCCCCCTCAATTGGTGGGTGGCTTCAGGGCTTGGGTGCATCCGTTTCTTAATGTCTGGATAGAGGGAGCCGCGGTTAGGAGCTTTCGTGTTCGACATGGTTATTTCCTGGCCTATGTGTTCCTGGGATTGAAGGTGACAAAGGGTTGGGGCCTGGAGGCAGAGGAGGTTAGGAGCTCTTCTACAAGATAGTTGGAGCAGAGAGTCCTGCGTTCTCACTTCTGGGTTGAGCGGTCACTGAGGGACTGCCCAAGTGATGTATGCTCGAGGGGCCTGTCCTTGGTGAACTCCGGGCGAGTCCCTTTGAAGTAATGGGAGGCTCTATGTGAGAGGGAACCTGAAATATAGGAGTGATGATGTTTGTGGCTGCCACGGGAGGAGTGACCAGGGGAGGAGGAGAACATGGACCATTTCTTGATCAGGTGCCCCTTTAATGTAGAGGCTTACAGCAGAGTTTCTGGGACCGTGCGGATCCCTTGACTTTCGGGGCTGAGTTACCTGGAACAGATTTATGGAGCATTTGGGGATAGGTGGCGGAACTTTGATTTTGGCCCTCTTTTTCTAGTTTGCTTGGTTACTAGGTACTTCACGTGGAACGCAAGGTGTCAGGTTTCCCTCTGGCATAAAGTCCTCCTTTGTGAAGAGGTGTCAGGTGACATTATCAGAGAGGTGTGGAAATTAAGGGACATGGGAGAGGCGCCAGTTGACCAATGCAACTGGGTCAGGCATTGGCGAGGCCTGAAGCTCCCGTGTGGGGGTCAAAGTCTGGCTGGCCTCTCCATCTATGGCTATCTTTTCACTTCCCTTTAGATTTTCAGTTAACAGGTATTTTTCAGATATGGCTACATACATCTGGTGTACTTCCTCATGGGGTGGTGAGTTTGTACATGTATATGAATGTTTTTGATGTTGTTTGCTGTGGGTGTTGTATTTTGGTGATGTTGGTGCTGGCACCCTTTCTATTGTGTGGAATGCTTTTATTCTATTTATGGACTTTTTCTGGACTTTTATGGGCATAGCCCAATTATTTATGTATACATATTATGTTTGGGTGCCACACCTGGTTTAGTGTGTGAAAATTCAGTGGTCAGGTCTTACCATTAGAGCAGACAAGTGTCAAATGGGAATGTCAGATATGCAGTACCTGGGTCATCGTGTGGGGGAGGTAGGGTTAAGCCAGAACCAGCGAAGGTAAAAGCTAATCGAGACTGGCTGCGGTCCATAACCCAAAGACAATTACTGGCCTTGTTAGGGACCTCGGGGTACTACTAATTATATGACAAGAACTTTATTGTGCAAACTGACACGTCACAGTATGGACTTGGGGGAGCAGTACTTAGCCAGTTGGAGACAAATTGCCTGGGGCAACCTGTGGCCTATTTGAGTAGAAAACTGCTAAACTGGGAGGTGGGGTATTCCACAATTGAGAAGGTATGTTTGGCCATTGTGTGGGCAGTGAAAAAACTTCAACCTTATTTGTACAGGTGACATTTTACTGTGGTGACTGATCATAATCCTTTAAAGTGGCCACAACACACCTCAGGGGAAAATGGCAGATTGTTGCTCTGGAGCCTTCCCCTTCAAATTTAGGACTTTGACATAATTCATAAGCAAGGAAAGGCTCACAGCAATGTGGATGTCTCGTCAGGAAGAGTCGGATCCCCCGGGTCACCCTATGATACTGAGGACCAGGAGCCAAATTGTGTGGACATGGCACACTGGTTGCCCACATGGACAAGGAGGGGTGGGGGGAGAGGGAGTGTGACTGGATCACTTATAAATAATGTATTTGTGGCTGGATCATGTAGAAATAATTTATTGTAGAAGTTTATTTTAATCATAGGTGCAGGCACCAATGTAATTTGCAATGCACTTATTGTGTTACATTGGGATGTGTTTTATATGGAAATGTCGATATTTGGGTTTCTAACTTTGTTAGAGAAAGTCTATTTGCTGATAGCAAGAAATGCTATCTAAGGGTCTGATTCATTAAGGATCTTAAATGAAGAGGATTCTTATTTCAGTCTCCTGGACAAAACCATGTTACAATGCAAGGGGTGCAAATGAGTGTTCTGTTTTGCACATAAGTTAAATACTGACTGTTTTTTTCACCCAGCAGCTCTGGCCAGTGTGATAGGCCAGGGGGATCCATCCACAGCAACGCTGATCCATAGGAAGAGGTCAGGGCTACCAGCCCAGGTATAGCAGTGAGGGGGTACCCTAGCAATGAGTTACTCAGAAGAAACTTGGTACTGAATACCTGTAAGTAGTCCAGTGGTGGCAGTGTAATATAATAAATTATGGTACAAATATAAGTTGGATAAAATATTATTAATGTATTATATGTGTTCAGATAGAATAGTTGAACTGTCTGTATTTCTATGTATTTTGTGCAAGGGTTAAATACTTTCTGTGTGTCTTAGAATGAATAGGGGGCCTAATTGTATACAGGATGTTCAAATAGATAGCAGATGTTTTAGGTAGGCATATGCCTGAGGAATGTAAAAGGTTACATATCCTCCTTTACCTAAGCAAATAGGTTTTGTGTTTGATGAAATATCTGTCAAAAGCATTTATAACTGACTTCTTTACTTTTGTAGCGTATTATTTCAAAGTGAGTGATAGGATTAGTGATGTATGTTAGGAGGGGTGGACTTTTATGTATATAATCTATGTACATTGAATAAAAAGGGACTCTTGCTCTGTCCTAGAACTAAGACTCATGTATTGCATTACGGAAGAATAAAAGAACTTTGCCATTCCACACTTACTGCTTTCTGAGGTTTCATTATTTTTGGAGTTCAGCACCAAGATTATCTGTAAATAACGATCAGCCAACACATCTGGAGACAGGACTAACTATATATTCAACTGTGGCCACAAAGGTAATATTTTTTTTATCTTTCTGACTATCTACTGTCTCCTACTCTCTGGGTTTGCTGAAAAGGTATTTATAGTTGTCTCTAAGTGTGGAATTGCAAATGTAATTTTGAACTGTTTATATGTTTGTATAGATTTGGAACCATTTATAACTTCAATTTGCTGTTTATTGCTCAGAGACTGTTTAACCTTTGTGTGAATTAGTTTTCTTGACGGGGCCATAACTTGGTCAGTTACTAAATTCAAGTATTACTTCTGGTTAACGCTTGAAGGAGGTAAAGAAAGTTCCAAGCCACCTGAAAGTACTGTGAAACACATAGAAAAATTACACTATAAAGGCCTTAGATAGCAGGATAGCAGTATATGTAACACGTGTGCGTGATAACACCAGGATTTATCGGACGAGAAAGTGTGGTTTCCCTAATAACGGTTGAAGCCGGTAAACGGGGAGATACATATTAATAGTGGTTGTAGCCCTATTACCATAGGGCAGATACTGAATAAGTCGGACTATAAAAGAAAAGATTAAGCTGTGCTATGGGGCAATATGGGTAAAGCCTAAATAGTTGGTAATCAATTCACGCAAATGGAAGTTGAATTAAAGCTGGTTATAAAATAGTAGTATGACGCATAAGAGTCAATAAAGTTACAGTGCATTTATTGACAAATTAAGTTGTTTTTCTGCTTCTTGGACAGTGTTGCTCAAGGTATATGAGGAAAGATGTCTAAAATATTTTATATAACATAACTTATGCCCTCCATTGTTCATGATGGGAAACGGGGAAGCTGTCGTACTGTAAGTCTACACCAGATAACGTGTCAATGTCTACTTGGATTTATGCCTCTATCTGGGGCGGTGTTGGGTGATGTTGAGTGGTCCTGTCAAATGCTGCAATATTATTGGTTAAAGTATAATATGATGTACTATCTACGTATTAGTTTGTGGTGTTAGGGCATAAAATGCATGCAAAGTTAATATGTAATTAACATTGTTCTGAATGAACTGAATGGTCTGTATTGCGCATACAAGAATAAACCAGGCATATACTGAAGAGACTTCGTCTTTGAATTATTAATGAAAAAATCCATAACAGTTGGCAATTTCCCCTTGGTGTCCATCCGCAATTATGTTCCATAAATGTGGAAAAAAGTCTGTTCAATACATGCATAAATGGTTAACAAGGTGTCCTGAATTTACAGCAAAAAGACATTTTGATTTAAATGTTTTAGGAGAAATAGGAAAGGGTGTTTCTAAAGTCTTGCAATTATGGTTAAATAAGGCTGCAATCCTGCCTCCGTATATTGATCAATATATGGGAGTTATAACTCCTAGTGCACCAGGAGAGCAAGACGACCCAATAAATAATAACCTATTATTACCTATTGTAATGGGGGCACAAAGAAGGCTGTATCCACAGGTACCTCTTCAAGTGGATCATCAAATAGATATGCCACTGAGACACAGAATTGTGGAAGAAACAAAAAGGGATGATGACATTCCTGTTAGGTCTGATGAGCCCCAAATATCTGATGAGGACAGTGAGGGAGAAATAAGGGGAGCAGTAGGTGGTTCTGTTACAGAAATTAATAAAACCATTATGGGTAAAGATTATGCAAATATATTTGCAAGTAACATTACCAGTGCTCCAAGACGGTCTGGAAAATGCCCCAATGTCCACGTGCCTCTTAACTATAACTACTGACCAAGGCACACAGTGGGTTGCTCATGACCCTTGGACACGAACAGAGTTGAATTTAATTGTTACTAATGTAAAGATTATAGAACTAAACCTGCAGAGGTAATGATTAAATTGCAAATATTATACAAAACACATAGTCCCACATTTTCAGATATACTGCAATTGCTTCATGCTCTGTTAACCTCAGAGGAACTTACTACTTTAAATATTAAGCGTAAGTGGAATGAAGCTAATTTTCAAACCCCTAGAAATGATGCAAGGGCTGATATTGATACACAGTGGGAACTTGCAATGGCAAAAATAAAGAAATGTTTCCCCTAAAAGTGTATTGGTCCAAAGTCTTTATGATTAAACAGGGTGCAGCTGAAGTAGTCAGAGAATATAATGATATATTCAGAAGAGAAGTTGTAAATTATTCAGGCATTTCTGATGTGTTTGCAGAAGCTGATTTTAAAAGTATTTTAACTAGTGCTTTTGTTGAGGGGTTAAAGCAAAATTTAAAAACTAAAATTCAAATTCACGACACCCTGTGGGCTTTAAAATATATTGGTGCCTTAGCCACAGCTGCTGCACATCATGAAGATATATGGTAATTAAAAATGTTCAGGCAGAAACAAAATAGATGAATTTGCAAATGGAAGCTGCAAAAGCAACCATACAAGGTGTTTCATCCAAAGCGAGGGTAAATGCATATCCTGACAGGAGTAACAGATCACAAGTGATTTGTTATAACTGCCAGGAGAGTGGGCATTTTGCCAAGTATTGCAGGAAACAAAGTGATAGGGTGAGGCCAGATCAAATAAGCACTTTTCAAAATAATATTGATTGACCATCTCCAGCAGCTCCTGTGCTCTTATGTCCAGCATTAAGAACAAATGTAAAGGACCCCACTGTTAACATGATTAATGGTAATAAGCATGAATTTCTGATTGATACAGGAGCTGCAAGATCAGTGTTAAAAAATGAAGTTGCATTGCCAACTACCAGCAAAATTGTAAATGCAGTAGGAGTCGCTGGACAAGTTATTTCTTTAAAAGAAACAGAGCCAGTTACAGTCACTTTAGGTCCTTACACAAACATTGTTTTTTATTGGCAGCAAATGCTTCTTCTAATTTATTGGGTAGAGATTTGTTGTGTAAATTAGGGTGTTCAATATTTTGGACTCCTGATGAAGTGTTTTTAGACATTCCTGAGAGTAATATACATGAAGTGCAACTAGCTCTTGACATGAATGCTAATATGCCTTACCACGGCACATTTGAGATTCAGCCCCTATGGTGCTACCAACCAGGGCTAAACAAAATGGTAGATGACATTCTAGAAAGTGTAGTCAGTTGTGGACTAAAGATGCAAATGAAACTGGGAAAATGAAAGTTAGCCCAATCTCTGTTAAATAGAAACCAAATGTAAGACTTCCCTCATTGCCTCAGTATCCTTTAAGGCCAGAAGCTGAGCAAGGTATTTTCCCTGTAATACAATCATTATTACAGCAAGGAGTTTTGATTAAAACCCAAAGTCCATGTAACATTCCAATCTACCTGTCACGGGCACTAGGAGTTTTACCCAGAATTCACCAGGTGGAATTTCACTTTACCAGAGGCGCGGAGTCTAACACAGTGGCTGGTCTTCTCCAGGAACTCCCGCAAGGGAGTATGGTTTTAGCGGCTGCCACCGTGCAGGTCGCGGCCCTCTGGGAAGTGTGGTGAATATACGTAACTGTACAACTGAATAGGAAAGGGAATGTCAAAGATATAAATGCAGACTCTCTGAACAATGGAAACAATGGTAACACGGTAAACTGATGAGCAATAATAAAAGGAGGAGAAAGTTCCAAAGTGCATTAGCACACAGGGAGCATACAGCAGACCAATATATGACAACTGGATAAAGTCTATGGAAGGACCAATCAATAATGCAGCAGGAGAGTCAGCGACTCGCAGCTATACTTCAGAGGCACTATAGGCTTTAGTCCTGATAACAGATACCATGCAAAATAGTAGGGTAAGCTGCTCCTGACGTGTTCCCGCTGGTAACTGTAAAGACTTGTGCAGATGCTGGTATAATACTAGATAGCATGGAGCGGTCTGCGGCTAGCAAGTTGTACCACTGATATGGAGAGACGACTAGTCCAGGAGCAGGTATGTAACAAGGTAGCGTGGAGTGGTCTGCGACTAGCAAGTTGTACCACGATATGGAGAGAAGGTTGTCCAGGTGCAGATATGTTCCACAGCAAACAGAGAGCATGAGTAGAAACCGGAAACACCTAGGAGTCACAAGGGAATGAGAACCAAAGAACAGGCAACGGTAATAGAGTAACAGGTGCCTTAGGTAGTGAGAGGTGATTGATTGACCAATGAGACTATGAGCAAGGTTTTAATAGTTCGTGGTTTCTGCACATGCGCAATCCTTGTTCAAGATGGCGGACGGCCGCGGCATCGAACAGGCACCGGCAAGAGAGAGAGAGACCCATGTCCCAAACCAGAGGCACTAACTGTCCGGTGAGTGACACTACCCAATAAAGAAGAGTGGTGGGCGGGGCTTTAGGCTAGTCCAAGACCTAAGGAAGCCCAGATTTTTTAAGTCACTGAATTATGTTCTGCTTACCTTTCTATTCCTATACACGAGGATAGTCAATATCTGTTTGCATTTAACTATCAGGGTGAACAGTACACCTGAACTATGATCTGCCCCTTTGTATGAACTTACAACTGATGCTGTTAAAGAACCTCTCATTCACACTGATATTACCAAAAGTTGTTTTGAGCAGCTTAAACAAGAACTATTGATGGCCCCTGCATTGGATATACCGAAGTATGAGTTATCATTCAGTTTGTTTTGTCATGAACATTCAGGTCATGCTGCTGGTGTTTTAACACCGCCCCATGGGAATATCCCCCAGACCAGTTGCATATTACAGTAAACAACTTGATCCAGTGGCTAGAGGGCTCCCAAATTGTTTCAAATCTGTTGCAGCAAGTGCCTTATTAGTAGATAAATGTGCAGATATAGTATTGGGAAATCCACTTACAGTACAAATCCCACATGCTGTAGCTGCACTTTTAAATTGCCATATGAGTAGACATGTTACAAATGCCAGACTAACAAAATGAGAATTGATTATCCTTATGGCACCAAATATTACACTTGTCAGATGCAATGTTTTAAACACTGCAATCCTGTTGCTTCTGATATTGAATCTGGTAAGATTCAAAGGGAAGGGAATTATATTTGGATAAAGATGATAATGATTTGGCATTAAGTGAACTAGACGAGGAGAATACACATAAGAGTGAACGACACAATTTTAGACATTTTGCTCATGAGCCACATGATTGTGTTGTGTACATGCAGCAAACTACTGCATCATGACCATATTTAAAACAAATACCATTGCAGAATCCAGATTTGATTTTCTATGCAGATGGGAGTTGTCATAAAAAAAATTACACAGGATCATTACAGTCAGTATTTGCAATATACAAAGAAATTCTATCACAGCTAATGGTACATCTATTGCTCATCATGAAATTGTAAATGAATTACTGCATGCTATTCAGTTAGCAAAACAGGTAGCAGTTATTAAATGTCAAGCGCATATGACAGGACATGATGAGGTAACAAAAAGGAAATCATAGAGCTGACTTAGCTGCTAAGAAAGTAGCAGAAACAGACATTGCACAGATTGAATACTGAAATCCTAAGTTTTGTAATACCTGATCAAACTGAACTAATTGAGATGCAAAAAGATTGTGCTTTACAGGAAAAGGCCGATGGGAAATGGCAGGATGTCATATTGATAAAGATGGATGTGGGAAGGGAGGTAAGCCTGTAGCTCCCAAAGCACTCTTGCCAGCATTTGCACAAATGAGTCATGGATTAATCCACGCAGGCAAGACTGGTATGAAGAATATAGTCCAAATGTATTGGTATGCACCTGGATTTTCAGCCACAACTGCCAGGTACTGTGCTTAATGTATTATCTGTCTACAGAGTACTGGAGGAAAGGCAGTATAAATAATACCTAATCACCTGCCACCAACTGACAGCACGTTTCAAATAATTCAAATTTATTTTATACAAGTTCCTAAGTGTAGGATGTTCGAATATGTATTCGTATGTGTTGATAAATTTTCCGGTTGGCTTGAAGGTTACGCAGTTACGAAAACCACCGCTAATGTTATAGCTAAAAAGATTGTACAATAATTTGTATGTAGATATGGCATACTAGAAGTAATTTCTTCTGACCGAGGTCCTCATTTTACTGGATTTGTTTTTAAGCAAATGTGTGAATTGCTAGGTATAAAACAACAACTTCATGTACTGTACCACTCACAAAGTAGCGGGAAAGTTGAAAGATACAATGGAATTAAAAATAAACGGTCTAAAATATTCAAGGAAACAGGAATGCAATGGCCTGAAGCATTACCAATAGTTGTACATGCTATCAGATTAACCCCTCTGGGTCCTCAATTTATCACCATATGAAATTCTGTTTGGAAAAATTCCTAATTTGACTCTGAATTGCAATACCAGTCAAAGTCAAGTTTGTGACAACTACATTCTATCATTTACTAAACAGTTGAGACAGATTGAGGCTGCTGTGATAGGCACACCATCAATTCCGATTGACGAAGCCTGTCATTATCTGCATCCTGGAGATTGGGTGATAAGAAGTTTCTTGAGATCTGGCTCGTTGACTGATCAGTGGGAGGGTCCATATCTCGTGTTATTGACAACGCCAATCGCGATAAAGGTCAAAAACAAAAGCACTTGGATACATGCTTTCCATTGTAAAAAGGCAACCAATCCTGATGAAGTAAGAAGATAATTATCACCTTTATTCTACAAGTAAGGGATATTTCTAAGACCATAATAATGTCTCAGTCCTTACAAAGGCAAGACACTCTCCTCTTGATGAAGTCAGGGGTTGAGAATCTGGTGAAGAGGAAACGACAAGAGACGGAAAGAAACTAGTTGAAACTATTCAGAGTTGATGGGCCCTCAACCAAATTTGAAATTATGGTCATCACTAATTGTTATAACACTAATTACATTTGCAATTTGTATTTTTCTAGAACTGTATGTTTACAGCCCTAGAAATGGATAACAGAACAATAATGTAAAAGCTTTGGAAAAGAGAGGTAAAGGGGAGACTACATTACATGAACATTGCAAAGATTTATCTCCAATATAAGCATGTATTTGTAAATATTGTGAGCGTCATTCAGAAAGACAATGTGTACAATGGTGCTCAGATGATACAAATTATTTCCATGATCAACATCCTATATATGTGTTTCATGAATTGTTAGGAAAGAAGCTTAATACCAGTGAGTATTGGGTTTCTACTCAAGTACCTTGTAGACATCATAATGTTGGTCTTATACCGTTTCCAAAAAATGAACGTAAATTAAGGTGAGAAGAAATGTGGTAACAAGACAAAGGGAGAGTATAGTACTAGCATGCCACCACAAATAAAAGTTGATAAAATATTATAATGTGATACATGAAAATATAACATGTTATAATAAAACTGCTAATCCTACAGTTCAACAGAAGAGAGTGAATTATAATGTACCGAAAATATATTTAGGAGCAATAAAATAATGTTTGAGGATTGTGCAATTTAACAACTTAAATTTAATTGAAGTGCTAATCAATGCAACATTGAGTGGAGACGTAACTAGGTGGACAAGACATTCTGTTAATCGGACTACTTGTGAATTGGCTATGAGGCAGCTCATAGTTTGATGTCTGATATATCATATACACTTCCTGAGAATTTATAATTTATATGTGGAAGAGGAACATTTAAATGGCTACCTCCAAATTCTGAAGGTATATGTTCTGTTCAATGAAAATTGTACTAGGAATTAATTCTCCAATATAAGGATCCTGATTGACATGAGCACTCAGAACATATACCATGGAACGAGGAGATCTCTAAAAACTAAATATAAATATATTTTTAAAATAGAACATTCGGTCAAAGGTAGGTTTAAAAAAATATTTCCCTCCTGGACATATTAGATATTTAAACAATATTGAGGCAATTTAACAATTAGCTGATTTGTTGAATAACATTAAAGAGATTTATGATGACACTTTTAGATATGTTTCCAAAGAGCTTCAAGCTTATAAAACTGAAATAATCCAACAGATTATTGAACTGCACAAAGTAGTGGATATTGTGACACATTTGAAACTTTTTATGGCGTGCATTGCTGCACCTATGTCACCAATGTAAGACAATCCAGAGGAAGAAATGGATAAATATGTTAAATATGGCACAAATAAAGGATAAATTCAGAATAAACCATAATGATCAAGATTCTTAAAATGATGGCTGGTGGGAAAGTTCCTGGTGGAATCCTTCTACTTGGTTTACAGGTATATTTCCAGGAGTGTCAGGATGGTGGAAAGGTTTATTCTGAACATTAGGAAAATATGTTATTTTTTTAATAATACATGTGCATTAATTTATCTGCTTTAAAAATGTTCCAGGTATGTTAGGAAAGTTGTGCAAGGTTGGAACGAATGCGTTACAAATTAATGTCTCAGAATCACAAGGGAAAGTCTCAATTACATTAAAAAATATCAAGGAAAATAATCCTATTTTTATACCACAACTTAAATGAACATTTCCCTTTTGATAGTTAGGTTTTTATATATTTGTAAATAAGGGGATGTTACTGTCCTTTTCACTTTGTTTTAGATTTTTTTGTATTTGAAATGTTTTTCTAGCTAAAGGTTATAGTGTGTGAATTGTATTCACAAAAGGGAGGGATGTAATAGAATAAATTATGGTACAAATTATAAGTTGGATAAAATATTAATGTATTATATGTGTTCAGATAGAATAGTTGAACTGTCTGAATTTCTATATATTCTGTGCAAGGATTAAATTATTTATATGTGTCTTAGAATAAATAGGGGGCCTAATTGTTCACAGGATGTTCGAATAGATACCAGATGTTTTAGGTAGGCATAAGCCTTAGGAATGTAAAAGGTCACATATGCCCCTTGACCTAAGCATATAGGTTTTCTGTTTGATGAAATATCTGTCAAAAGCATTTATAAATTGACTTCTTTACTTTTGTAGTGTATTATTTCAAAGCATGTGATATGATTGGTGATATATGTTAGGAGGTTTGGACTTTTATGTATATAATCTGTGTACATTGAACAAAGAGGCAGTCCTAGAACCAAGACTCAGGGCCATCTCTTCCATTGGGCACAATGGGCAGGTGCCCGGGGGCTCTGCGGGCCATGGGGCCCGTCAGAGGCAGCGCAAGAAAAAAATCCTTCAAAAAAAAAAAAGAAGAATACACTTGCGGTCAGCTGGCGATCCGGCTCCCTCCCTGGTCTCCTCCTCCGTGCGGCGCTCGTAGTGCATGTCGGGCGTAATGTCATCTCGCCCACCTGACATCCATTGCGGAGCGCAGCACGGAGGAGTCCCGTGCTGCCTGCTGATTAAAGTTGTTTTTTCGCGCTGCAGTGACTTGGAAGAAGAGTGTAGAGGATCGCATCGGAGAATAAGGTAAGTTAAGGGGTTTTTGTTTAATTATTTCAAGGGACGCTGGCGGCTGACCAGTATGTGTGTGTGTGTAAAAAAAAGTGATTTATAAATATATATGGGCCCCGGTGCACTGCTTTGCCCGGGGGCCCATAATGTTGTTAAGAGGGCTCTGCCAAGACTCATGCATTGCATTATGGAAGAATAGAAGAACTTTGCCATTTCATCTCAAATTGTAAGCTTGCGAGCAGGGCCTTCTCACCTCTATCTGTTTTAACCAGTTTGTTTATTAGTTTACTATGTTTGTCCCCAATAGTAAAGCTCTACGGAATATGTTGGCACTATATAAATGATGATGATTTCCCCACTTACTGCTTTCCTAGTGCTTCACCAGCAGCATTTCTAAGGCCCTACTACTGCCGTTAGAGGGCGATAACGAAAGAGAACGGTGGCAAAGTAAGCCAAGCAGGTTCCCAGCAACAACAAACAGGGTCGCACAGGTCACACCCATGGCCATCTTAACAACATTATGGGTCCCCGGGCAAAGCAGTGCACCTGGGCCCCTAGATATATTTATATATATAGATATAGATAGATACAGATATAGATATATAGAGATAGAGATAAGCTCAGTGACTCTTGTAGGTTTTTTTTGCAGGTTTTTTTTATTTTGCAGGATTATTTATTCTCATTAAGAGCCGTGCCTATGGGGCCCCCTTGCCCGTGGGGCCCCCGGGCAGCTGCCCATCATGCCCAATGGAAAAGATGGCCCTGGTCACACCTATATGTTGTCTGTGCCAGACTGTAGTGTTATTTGCTGCAGTTTATTATTTAAAGATGTTTATTGCGGTTTGGTGCTATCTTTTTGTTAAATAAACTTATTTTATTGTGGATGTTAGCCTGGGTGATTTTTAACGTTGGATAAGTACTGTGTAGGCCAGCTGTGCGGTGCAGAGGGTTACATTAAACCCGGTATCATCATATCAACCTATGCCAGTCCTCAGCACATAATTAATCAAGCCTCTTTCACACAATTTTAAAAAGATGTGGCCCCAGAGCATACCAGTTATGTGTCCCGAACTCCGAAGCACAATGATACAACAAACTGGGCCACACCCTGCTCTCACCCCATTCCCACTACATTAGCCTGTGCATCCATTGCACGGGCTAGGATATTCACGATGAACCACAAATCACATCATTGAGGCCACTGTCCCTCCCTCTTTACAAGGAAGTGGGTGGGAGAAAAACCTGGACTCCTGGGGGGCCGGACAACCCTAGATGTCACACTCATCTATTTTACTTTACCTATAGAGAATAATTCAATGTGAAACTAGTAACAGAGCAAAGCTCATTTAACAGTATGCAAAAGAAGGAACATGGCATAATCAGAATTTATAACAAAAGCACAAATATTGTCACACTAGTTCATAAATAGGGACTGTTGCTCAGTTAAGTTATAATCCTTTATTTTATCTACACTATTGTAAAAGAATTATAATCATAAATTGTCATCTTACATTAAGTTGCAGGTGCAGTTGTCTCAGTTAACTATTTATAACAGCTATCTAAAATGATTTTTTTTTTATCTAAGTTCTGACTCATCGCAGCATTGTATAATTTTTTTTAGGAATTTTAGGTGTATACCCCTAAGGGGTTTAGAGAAAAAAAAAATCTTCTCACAGGGTGTTTATATCATATTATTCCCACACGGGTTTAAGAGGATCGTATTGTTCCTCCATTATTGCCTACAGGTTGCACTATGTTTGTTTTTTATTTTGTTTTATGTACATCAATCTGACGAGCCAATACAGAGAATTCAATATTACAGAGAAGAGTGAACACATCCAGTACTTGAATTGTATGGAATTTACCAAGGACTTGAATTATATGGACATTTGATTATATGTTCATCTGTATTATTCACCTATGACGCAAATTTCTCTCACTCTTGTTTGAATTTAATGTACAAAAGGCACTTTTAGGGGATTGTGCACTGTGAGTTGAAGGGCTGCAATTGGTTAGAGTGCGCGGTACTGGCCCAATATTTTGGATTTATCGCTGATATTTTTGTTTTAAAAGTAACTAGAGCTAAAAAAAAAAAAAATAATTGCCATTTACAAATACCAGTTTAAAGAATATATTTGCTACGTTAAACAAATTCTTTTTCTCCAATCTTATCTTTAGGAACAGCCTTGAATGGTGAAGTTGAAACTCTTGGAAGTCCCACATAAATAATTTGCATGGAACAAAATGTTTTTGTTTGCAAAGTAGTAGTATCTGGCATGCACTAATTACCAATATAATGTCTCATGGTCTTTGGTGCATGTTATTAGGGGGGTGTACATATATATTTGTACTTAAAATTGCATGCTGTTTATATGGGGGGAAAAATGCTACAGTAATTGCTGCGCGTTATTACCGTTACTACAGTAATGTGAACACATTGTTGCTCGCAGCTCCATAAATCCTCCCCCCCATAGAGGGGAAAATATACAGCATGCTTCTCTTGATATTTTCTTACATTTCATTACATTATTTCTATAGTTGTGCAAAATATATACTCTTCCCTTTCGAGAGGCGCTTTAAACACAAAATGATAGGCGAAGACTGAAATTAAACTTTAGCAGTAAGTGCCCAAGGCCATCCAAATCAGGAGTTACTTTCTTTGCTTTCAAGGCAATTCATTAAAAATCATTTATATCTCTCAGACATAAAACATTTCAAGGACATTGTGACTGGATCACTATTAAATAACTTTGGGTAAAAATGTATTTAAAGCGAATAGCGCAGGGGTCGTTACTGTGTGTCCTTTTGACAGAGTGAATTTCATAGATAAGTGTACATTTTATTAGCCTTGAAATGCATGTAAATTTCGGTTTCAATAGAGTATATCCTGTTTCTAAAAATAGACTATTTCTGAACAGTATAAAAGATGGTCTCTGTGAGCATGTAAGTGTTCTTCTGAATTGTCATCTGACCTGATCACACTGGAACCTTCCACCAGTGTGTGTGAGCAAATAAACCATCTTGCTTCAAAGACCTGCTTGGAATTATCTTCATTATTGCTGTTTTCCTGTGATCTACAGATTAGACCCTAAAATCTAATCCGTTCTCCGGCTGTGTCTGCGGTTTGGACCCAAGTGCTTCCACTACCATCGCCTGCCTGCTACCTGCACCCCTGGTTAGTGTGATAGGCCAGGGGGGATCCATCCACAGCATCCCTGATCCATAGTAAGAGGTCAGGAGTACCAGTCCGGGTACACCAGCAATTAGACACGCTAGCAGCGTCAGTGAACCAGAAGAAACCCGGTACTAGATGCAGGTAAGGAGTCCAGTGGTGGCAGCTCGTGTAAGCCCCTCCTACTGCGGCAAGAGGGCGCTTTTTGGATAACGAAAGGGAACAGTAGCAAAGTAAGTCCAGCCAGTTCCCAACAACAACAGACAGTTTGGCATAGGCGGTCCATCCTGTCACAGATTTCTGGTGGCAAGCGGTGGGATAAACCCGGGCGGCTTTTCGTGCAGCAGTCAGGAAAGCAGTGTTATTAAGGAGAGGAATAACTGCAGCAAGGAGAACGCACAGGATGTCAAAGTACAGTAAAGTGTCCAGGGCGGACCTGGAGATACTGTGCCAAACAAAGAAGCTAGAAATTCCTTACACAGCGACAAGGAGTGAAATGAAAAAGTCACTGAGAGCCTGGGATGCGCAGTATGGGTCAGCAATTGAGGAAGCTGACAGCGACCTGGAGGAGACATTAACTTCACAGCCAGAAGTATCTGCAGTAACATCCCAGAACACAGCACCTGTTTTCAGCAACAATCCTCTCCCACAGAGTGATCCAGTGATGCAAGTTCAACAGCATGTTAAGAGTAATATTTCTGTACTAATGCAACAGCTGGGGTCCCTGGGAGACAAAGCAACTGAGGTGGAGCTGTTGTTCATCATCAAGTTGTGGGTCAATCGGTGGGCACCCCCTCCTGCAGCAGCCCATGAACTGTCATCTGCTGACCCAGATTGGCATCTCTTCACTTTTCCAAAATTGATGACACCGTTGGAGATATTGATGGACATCTGCAGGTGTTTGGAATGACTTGTAGCCTCCATGACTTGCCGAAACAGGAGTGGGTAAAGTATCTGGTTCCCAAGCTACAAGGACGTGCAGTGGAAGCTTATCGCGGAGGGGCCCCAGAGGACTGTGCAGAATATGACGTGGTTAAACGGGCCCTCCTTAAGCGTTATGTTATTACACCGGAGATCTACAGGCAGAAATTTCGGGACTTGGCTTAAAGCACCCACATCAGCCATGAGGAATTTGCCAATCAGTTGCAGGAGTTGGCAATAAGATGGATTAATGGATCTGACGCCAAGTCCTGGGAAGAATAAGTGGACTTAATTTGCAGAGAGCAATTTCACCGCCGTTGCGCGCCGGAGGTGAAGGAGTGGGTATTGGACCGTAGCCCAGCAACCCTGGAAAAAGCCGCCCAGATAGCGGATCACTATTTGGCAGCAAGGCCACACTGGCAGAAGCGCCAGGTTAACAGCCATTCCCAAAGGACTGTACAATCAGGGGGACACCCCCTACTACTCACCCCCAAAAGCAAGTACCTAACCCTTAGGGTACCATCCGCCAGCCACTGCACCGTCCAGTCCCTGGGAGTTATCAGAGACCACCGGAGCCCAGGCTGGAGAAGTAGTGCTACAGCTGCGGGAAAATCGGTCATTTAAGGATGGACTGTCCCACAGCCCCAGCACCCCAGACTCGTGCCCCTAATCTGAATCCTGGGGCCCGACTAACTTGCTAAACTGGTGAAGGTGAGCCACTAGAGACTGTTTCCACCCGTCAGCCCAGTGGAGAGTGGCGTGTCTGAAGGTGACTCAGTGGAGAGAGTCACCTGTGTGTCCAAAAGACCCCCTAAAAATATGTACAATTACTGTTGTGAGTCCCCATCTTATTGATCCTGCTGCAATATTGCAGAATCGCAGTGCCAAAGTTACTGTGGCAGATGGACTTGAAAAAGAAGTTCCTGTAGCGAGGGTGTTTCTGGACTGGGGAGATGGCCAGGAGTTGCGAGATGTTGCTGTTATGTATGGCCTCCCAACTGATGTGATTTTGGGCAATGATGTTGGGGGTGGAATTGTGACCGCATTTCTGAACTCTATCACCCGGAGCCAAGCTGCTAAGCTACATTCTTCAGGATCTACACCTGCAAAGCCCAGCGCAGAGGAAAAGACCACAGCTGCTACAACACAGCCATCACCTGCAACCACAATTTCAGCCAGCCCAGAGGAAAAGACCACATCTGCTATTTCTTCAGGAAACAGCCAGCCCTTTGCCTCTGGAAAGACTACGTCCCCTAGCAATGCAGAGGATGTTGTCTCTTGCCAACCTGATCTTGTGGGGGTGCCCGGTGATGCTCCTGTCCCTAGCAGTATGCCAGCTCCAGCGGTGAGTACAGCTGACCACAGTGACCCCCCTTTGACTGACCCCACTTTGACTGACCGTAGTCACCCCAACATAGACCCCCCTGCAGTGTATCCTGACTTAGAGGATAGTGAGGGCCACAGGGGAGAGTTCAGGGCAGCGCAGCTCTCCGATCCCTCACTGGAAGGCATGAGGCACCAGGCTGGCAGCAGCGATGGAGGTAAGGAGTGGGACCTTGCGTAAAGGGTTGTTGTACCATGTAGCTAGGAAGGTAGATGGGGATAGACCAGACCAGGAACAAGTTCAACTGGTGGTACAACAGGGTTTTCGTGCGCAACTAATGTCAGTTGCCCACAAAATCCCTATGGTGGGACACCAGGGCCGAGACCAAACACTTTAGCGCCTGACACAGAACTTCTTCTGGCCTGTAATGTCAGATGACGTCCAAGCCTACTGTAAGTCATGTGATGTGTGTCAGCGTCTTGGGCGCCCCAGTGCTCGTGCTCCCCTCAGGTCCTTGCTAATAATTGGGGAACCTTTTCAGCGAGTGGCTGTGGATATAGTAGGTCCCCTGCCTGTGCCCAGTAGATCGGGGAAGAGATACATTCTCACCATGGTGGACTACGCTACCCGGTATCCAGAGGCTGTAACTCTGTCCTCCATAACTGCGGAAAAGGTAGCGGATGTGCTGCTAGGAGTATTTAGCAGAGTAAGGTTCCCTAGTGAGATCCTAACCGATCAAGGGACACAGTTCATGAGTGAACTGGTGCAGTGTCCCTGGGCAAAGTGCAGAGTGCGGCAACTCCGTACTGCCCGCTACCATCCCCAGACTAACGGACTGTGCGAGCGGTTCAATGGCACTCTGAAGCACATGCTAGGGGCATTTGTAACTTCGGAGGGGGGGACTGGGAACGCTACCTGCCGCACCTTAATTTTGCTTATCGGGAGGTGCCGCAGGAGTCCTCCGGTTTCTCCCCCTTTGAACTACTATATGGTCGCAGAGTCCGTGGGCCTCTTAACCTTTTCCGGGAGTCTTGGGAAGGGGAACTACCCACCGAGGATGTCTCTGTGTTGGAGTATGTGTTAAAGCTTAGAGATCGGTTAGAGAATCTCATGGGGCTAGCACAGGCTAACCTAGCGGAAGCGCAGGTGAAACAGAAGACTTGGTATGATCAGGGCATGCATGCCAGAGTGTTTAAAGTAGGGCAGAAGGTCCTTGTTCTGATGCCCACACGCCAGAACAAGCTCCAGGCTGCCTGGGCTGGACCGTACACGGTCTTAAAACACCTGAGTAACATCACTTACGTGGTGTCATTTGATAGGGACGGTAGGCGGCAGCGGACCTACCACATAAATATGTTGAAGGCATACCACGAGCGCGTGGAGTCGGTAGCAACGGTTTCCTGCTTACCAACTGAGGAACCAGGAAGTGACCCACTACCTAACCTCCTCGCGGATGCCAGAGAGGAAAGTGGTATAGAGGAAGAAGGCTGAGATGAGCAGTTGAGTGCCTGCAAAAGGGAGCAGCTTGAGGAAGTGTTGTGGCCCTTTGCGATCCAGTTCAGTAGGAAGCCCGGTCGGACTTCCTTGGTGATACACCATGTGGACACTGGTGAGCATAGGCCAATTAGGCAACCTGTCGAAGTATTAAATGATTCAGAAAAAATATAAGTGTTCGAAATGTAAAAGTTATCTTTATTCTTACGAATTGCATATGCAATGACTTGTACTCAAAATCTGAGTACAAGTAACCTTCTCCATTGAAAACCACAGATTATATAGAAGTAACCCCACCCTTCTTACACATGTCACTAATAACTTCACATACTAAGGAATATACCTCATAAGGACAAAGTTGGTTATATATATTTTTACAAACTCCTCACTGTACTTAGAATTCTAAGTCTAAGCAGGTCAAAAGGCATATGTGACCTTTTACACTCTTTTCTTTATATAGCATGACAACTGTTAGCCATTCTACCATCCTTTTAATAGTGGTCCATTGTGAGTTACAACATACAAAGAAGATTTAACCCATTGCACTGAGTTCAAAAAAGAAATCATTTGACACCATACAGATTTTACACACATCAACATTGTTTTATCCAACATATATTTGTACCATAATTTATTCCACTACATTCCCCTCTTTGTGAAAACTATTCACACACTATAACCTTTAACTAAGAAAACATATCAACTAAAAAAAAAATCTAAAAGAGAGAGATTAATATATTTTATTTTAAAACTGACTATCAAAGAGAAATGCTTATTTAAGTTGTGGTACAAATATTCTATTCTCCTTAACCTCTTTTAATGCAATAGAAACATTCCTTTGTGAATCAGAGACTACATTTATTTGTAAAGCATTTATCCCCACTTTGCACAATTTTCCTAATGTTCTTGGAACACATTTTAAAAGTAGATAAATTAATGCACATATTATTAAAAAAATAGCAGCATATTTTCCTAATGTCCAAAATCGTCCTTTCCACCACCCTGATATTCCTGAGCATATACCTGTGAACCAAGTAGGATTCCACAATGAGTTTTCCCACCAGTCATCATCTTCTATATCAATGTTATTATGACTTATTCTGAATTCATTTTATAATTTTGAAATATGTAACATATATTTATCTATTTCTTCTTCTGGGTTTGAAGTATTATTGTAAATGTACGTGCAGCAGTGTACACCATAAACAGTTTCTAAAGTTTGACAGTATCCACTACTTTGTGCAGTTAAATAATCTAATATTAATCTATGTTGGATTAATTCCGTTTTATATGCTTGAAGCTCTTTGGAAACATATCTAAAAGTGTCATCATAAATTTCTGTAATGTTATCCAACAAATCAGCTAATTTTTCAATTGCCTCAACATTATTTAAATATCCTACATGTCCAGGAGTGGAACATTTTTCAAAACCTACCCTTACTTTGACTGAATGATCTATTTTAAAAAGGAGGTTTATATTTAGTACTTACAGTCTTTACAGATCTCCTCGTTCTGTGTTTTAAGTTCTGATCTTGATGTCCCATGATAATTGTGCTAGGAATTAATTCTCCAATATAACATATACCTTCAGAATTTGGAGGTAGCCATTTATATGCTCGCCTTCCACATATGAAATACAAATTTTCAGGAAGGGTATATGGTATATCAGATATTAAACTATGAGCCGCCTCATAGCCCAATTCACAATTGGTCTGATTAACAAAATGTATTGTCCACCTAGTTATATTTACATTCAATGTTATATTAATCAATTCTTCAATTATTGTTAAAGGATTAAACTGTACAATCCTCAAGCATTCCCTTATTGCTCCTAAATATATTTTCGGTACCTTATAATTCACTCCTTTTTGGTGAACCGTAGGTTTTGCAGTTTTATTATAACATGTTATATTTTCATGTATCACATTATAATACTTTACTTTATCAATTTTATATGTGGTGGCATTGTAGTACTATACTCTCCTTTTGTTTTATTACCACATTTCTTTTCACCTAATTTACTTTCATTTATGGGAAATGGTATAAGACCAACATTATAATGTCTATGAGGTACTCGTGTACAAACCCAACACTCACTAGTATTACGTTTTTTCCTATTAACTAATGAAATACATTTATTGGATGTCGATCACTAAAAAAATGTGGATCATCTAAGCACCATTGTATGCATAGTTTTTCCATATGATGTTAATAATATTTACAAATACATGCTTGTGTTGGAGATAAATCTTTACAATGGTCCTGTGATGTATCTCGTTTACATCTCCTTTCCAAAACCGTTAAATTTTTGTTCTATTGTCCATATACAGGGCTGTAAACATATAGATCAAGAAAAAAACCAATTGCAAACATGATTAATGTTAAAACAAATAGCAATGTCCATAATTTAAAATTTGGTTGTGGACCAATTAACTCTGAATACCAGTTTCTTTCCGTCTCTTGTCTTTCCTCTTCACAAGATTTTCATCCCCTGACTTCGTCAAGTGGAGAGCATCTTGCCTTTGTAAGGGCTGAGACATTATTATGGTCTCAGAAATATCCCTTACTTGTAGAATAAAGGTGATAATTATCTTCTCACTTGTTCAGGATCGACTGCTTTCTTACAATGGGAAGCGTGTATCCAAGTCTTTTTTTTCTTTGACCTTTATTGCTGTCTGCGTCGTTAATAGCACGAGATATGGATCCTCAAAACTGATCAGTCAACGATCCGGATCTTAAGAAACTTCTTACCATCACCCAATTTCTCGAATTCAAATTATGACAGGCTCCGTCAATCGGAATCGGTTGTGTGCCTATCACAGCAGCTTGAATCTGTCTCAACTGTTTAGTAAACGATAGAATGTAGTTAAGTCACATCATTAACTTGGCTTTGACTGGTATTGCAATTCAGAGTTAAATTAGGAATTTTTCCAAACAGAATCTCATACAGTGATAAATTGAGAGGACCTCGAGGGGTTAATCTCATAGCATGTAAAACTATTGGCAATGTGTCAGGCCATAGCATCCCCGTTTCCTTGAATACTTTAGACAGTTTATTTTTAATAATTCCATTGTATCTTTCAACTTTCCCACTACTTTGTGGATGGTATGGTACATGAAGCTGTTGTTTTATACCTAGCAATTCACACATTTGCTTAAAAACAGATCCAATAAAATGAGGACCTCGATCAGAAGAAAGTACCTGGGGTATGGCCATATCTACATACAAATTCTTGTACAATCTTTTTAGCTGTAACATTAGCGGTGGCTCTTGCAACTGGGTAACCTTCAACCCAACCAGAAAATTGATCAACACACACTAATACATATTCTAACATCCTACACTTAGGAAGTTGGATAAAATCAATTTGAATTAGGTATTGTTTCTACTGCCTTCCCTGCATTGCTTTGGAGACAAATAATGCATGAAGCACAGTACCTGGCAGCTATGGCTGTAAATCCAGGTGCATACCAATACATATGGACTATATTCTTCATAGCAGTCTTACCTGCATGGGTTAATCCATGACTCATTTGTGCTAGTGCTGGCAAGAGTGCTTTGGGAGCTACAGACTTACCTCCCTTTCCACGCCACAGTCCATCTTTACCAATTTGACATCCTGCCATTTCCCATCGGGCCTTTTCCTGTGAAACACAACCTTTTTGCATCTCAATTAGTTCAATTTGATCAGGTATTTCAACATTTAGAATTATAGTATTTTCAACAATCTGTGCAATGTCTCTTTCTGCTGCTTTCTTAGCAGCTAAGTCAGCTCTATGATTTTCTTTTGTTACTTCATCATGTCCTGTCATATGTGCTTGGCATGTAATAACTGCTACCTGTTTTGGTAACTGAATAGCATTCAATAATTCATTTACAATTTCATGATGAGCGACTGGTGTACCATTAGCTGTGATGAAATTTCTTTGTCGCCATATTTCAGCATAATCATGAACAACCCCGAACCCATATTTACTATCAGTGTAAATATTTACTGTTTTATCCTCTGCCAATTGACAAGCTTTAATTAATGCTTTTAATTCGGCGATCTGCGCAGAGTGTGGAGATAAGCCTTCAGAATATACAGTCACATTATCATCCACTATTGCAAATCCTGACTTCAATGCTCCTGTGTCATTTATCCTATGACAACTGCCATCTACATAGAAAATTAAATCAGGATTTTGCAATGGTATTTCTTTTAAATCTGGTCGTGATGCAGTAGTTTGCTGCATGTATATAACACAATCATGTGGTTCATGAGCATGTTTAAAATTTTGACGTTCACTTGTGTGTGTATTCTCCTCATCTGATTCACTTAATACCAAATCATTATCATCTGTATTCAAATATACCTTCCCCTCCTCTTGAATCTTATCAGATTCATTATCAGAAGCAAGAGGCAACAGAGTAGCAGGATTCAACACGTTACATCCGACGAGGGTAATATTTGGAGCCATGAGAAGAATCAATTCCCATTTTGTTAGTCTGGCATTTGTAACATGTCTAGTCATATGACAATTTAAAAGTGCTGCTACAGCGTGTGGCACTTGAACAGTAAGTGGATTTCCCAACACTATATCAGCACATTTGTCTACCAACATAGCTGTGGCTGCAACAGATTTTAAACAATTTGGAAGCCCTCTAGCCACGGGATCAAGTTGTTTGCTGTAGTATGCAACAGGTCTGGGGATATTCCCATGGGGCTGTGTCAAAACACCAGCTGCATGACCTGAATATTCATGACAAAACAGAGTAAATGATAACTCATAATTCGGTATACCCAATGCAGGGGCCATTAAGAGTTCTTGTTTAAGCTGCTCAAAACAACTTTTGGTAATATCAGTATGAATGAGAGGTTCTTTAACACCATCAGTTGTAAGTTCATACAAAGGGGCAGTTAAACTTGAATAGTGTGATATGTAACTACGGCAGAATCCACAGCACCCTAAAAACCCACACAACTTCATTTTATTTAATGGTAAAGTTAAATCATGAATAGCTTGTATGCGATCTGGGGATAAATGTCTTTTCCCTTTAGTTAAACAGTGTCCTATGTACAGGACCTGTGGACTGCACAACTGCATTTTACCCTTTGACACCTTGTGTCCTGAATAAGCCAAATGAGTTAACAATTCACCAGTGTCTGTAACCGAAGCTTCAAAAGATTCAGAACATAACAAATCATCAACATACTGTACAAGCGTACTATGTTGTGAAAATCTCAAAGTCTTTAAATCAGCTGCTAAGGCTTGGCTGAATATAGTACCACTGTTCACAAAACCCTGGGGAATTCTAGTCAAAGTATACTGTTCACCCTGATAAGTAAATGCAAACAGATATTGACTACCTTCATCAATAGGAATAGAAAAATAAGCAGAACATAAATCAACCACTGAAAAAACGTGGGCTTCTGCTGGTATTTGCATAAGAATAGTTACAGGATTTGGAACAACATAATGCAGGGATTCAACTATCGCATTAATAGCCCGTAGGTTCCGAACTAGCCTATAGCTATGCCCACCGCGCTTCTTTATCGGATAAATTATACTGTTACAAGAACTCTGTGTTTTAAGCAAAACTCCTTGCTGTAATAATGATTGTATTACAGGAAAAATACCCTGTTCAGCTTTTGGCCTCAATGGGCATTGATGTATTGAGGGAAGTCTTACATTTGGTTTCAATTTAATAGAGATTGGACTAATTTTCATTTTCCCAGTCTCATCCAAATCTGTAGTCCACAACTGACTAGGTACATTTTCTAGCATGTCATCTACCATATTATTTAGCCCTGGTTGGTAGCACCATACAGGCTGAATGTCATATGTGTCATGATAAGGCATATTCACATCAATATCAAGAGCTATCTGCACTTCATGTCTATTTCTCTCAGGTATGTCTAAAAACACTCCATCCGGAGTACAATTTATTGAACATCCTAACTTACACAACAAGTCTCTACCTAATAAATTAGGAGCATTTGCTGCCAATAAAAAAACGGGATTTATACTTACAATAAATCTTTTTCTCTGAGTCCATCTGGGGGACACTCCTTAACCATGGGGTTGAGTCGGGGGGAGGAGTCTGGCACCCAAAGAGTTAACTTTTTTCAGCTGACAGCATATCACCCCCGCCAATTCCCACATACCTCAGTTTGATTACAAAAGCCATTAGGAAGATAGGCCAATCAACCAAGACACACCACTCAACAGAAGGGGGAGTGGCGACAAAACAACGAAAAGACGGGGGGGGGGAATCGGAGTGTCCCCCAGATGGACTCAGAGAAAAAGATTTATCGTAAGTATAAATCCCGTTTTCTCTTTCATCCATCTGGGGACATTCCTTAACCATGGGGACTTACAAAAGCAATCCCTCTGAAGGGTGGGACCGCTCTGATCTCCTTGCACGCAGAACACTACGGCCAAAGGAGGTGTCCCCAGACGCAAATATATTAAATTGGTAGAATTTCGTAAAGGTATGGACTAAGGACCAGGTGGCTGCTCTGCACAGCTGTTCCGCCGTGGCTCCATTACAAGCCGCCCAAGACGCCCCAACCAACCGGGTAAAATGGGCAACAATACGTTTCGGCACAGGGAGATTAATACTTTGGACATAAGCCTCCCTGATAGTCAGGGTAAGCCATTTGGCAATAGTTTGCTTAGATGCTGGCCATCCCCGTTTGGAAAAGTCAAACAACACAAATAGAGACTGTCTTACGTATCTTTGCAGATCTCTTAACATATATACGTAATGCCCTCATTACGTCCAAATATTTATTTGTCTTTGTTCTTCTGTTTGGTTCTTGTCCAGCAACCACCAGCTGAGGACCTACCTCCTCTACTGGTACCTCTAGCACGGGTATCCTCTTCTGGGATGGGACCCTGCCCAGGGTAAGGTCGCGAAAGATGTCACCATCTTTCCCAGCAGCTTCAAAGACCTGACTACTGACAGCCTCTTGTCTGACAGGATCCTGCCTGTCCACTCCATCTAGGACCTCAACTTGTCCTGTGGAGACAACCTTCTGCTGCGTACCAAGTCCCTCACTAGTCTCACGAAACTCATTCTTAGACAAGAAATTCTCTGTGACCCTTTCAGACTCTAGAAGTACGGTCATAGACTGAACAACTCGTCTAGCCTTAGCACCCTGAATGGGTGTGACTAAAACATTTTCCCTTACTGGAAATTCTAAGCCTGTATAGCTTCGTCTGAACGAAGCAAATCGACAGCCCTGAGCTCTTTCTGATTTGACAGAAGCCAGCGAGGTAACTTTTTCCAAAACCTGAGGTGAGCTGGTCCCATGGATTCTATCACGATATTCTGGACCTACTCGTCTACCGAGGACCCCGTCTGCTGCCGGGCAAACCCAAGCGGCCGTCCTCCCACCCCTCCCTCTGGAACCAGAGGTGGGTGGTAGCCATGCCGCTGGTCTATCCGGCAGCTTGGCGGAAGACGCTCTCCGCGCCACAGGGGCAAAGGATTACCTTCCCTTACAGGACTGTCTCCTGGATTGCACGGCCCCTGGATCGGTAGTCTGGCCTCTGCCAGACCCGCCCCCGTAAGGAGGCTGTCTGAAAGAACAAAACCTAGGCCTAGCCCTAGGTCTTGGAGTATTTACAGGCAAGGATGTCTTCTTGCCCCCTGAAGCCTGTAAAGTCCAGGAGTCTAATTCTGAACCAAATAACATCCCACCCGTATACGGGATGGATTCTAATGATCGTTTAGACTCTGAATCCGCATTCCAAGCCCTTAACCATAACGCCCTTCTAGCTACTACAGCTGTAGCTGAAATAGACGAAGCTATGGAGGTCGAATTATGGGCCGCTTCATATACATAGCCTGCTGCCTCCCTTAGCTGCATGGCCAGAGGCAGTAAATCTGAATCCTGCAAGGCAGACTCTAACTGCCCTGCCCAGACGTCCATGGCCCTAGCTACCCAGGTAGAGGACAATGCTGGCCTGAGGCTAATACCGGCGGCCGATAAGATGGACTTCAGCAGGGATTCTAATTTCTTGTCAGTCGCGTCCTGTAAGGTCGCTGACCCGGGTACAGGTAGTATAGTCTGACGAACCAATCTCGCCACAGGTGTATCTACCTTTGCCACCTGTTCCCAACGGGTCATATCCTCCTCCTGAAGGGGATACAATACGCCAAACTTCCTTGGCATAGAGAACCTTTTATCTGGATATTTCCAAGAGGCCTCTACAATATCCCTCAACTCAACTGAGGGAGGGAACCTGACCACCTGCTTAGAAGCCTTCTTAAAGAGGGAGCGGTCCAAGGACTTCGTCTCCTCTACTTCAGCAAACCCCAGGGTCTGACGAACTGCTCTTACCAGGTCGTCCATACCCTGGTGCCTAGAGTTTCCTTCTGACTCTATAATGGACACATCTGAATCATCCAACAATTCCCCCTCCTCCTCTGAGGAACTCTCAGAGTCTGACACTGACCACAGCGCTTTAGCTGTTTGTCTACGTCTTTTAACACTACGCTTGTGTCTGGAGTTCTCCAGTAGATGGGTAAGCAGGTCCAGGCTTTTAGCCACCGCTGACCAACCCACCTCTCCCATCTGGGAAACCCCCGGGAGGGCTGGGGAGAGAAATACACTGACCCCTGGGGAAAATGACTCATCTGTCATTCCTACTGTTATACCCTAAGAAACCACAGATGCAGCTGGGATCTCAACTGGTTTAGATAACAGATTTACAAGGCTATTAACTCCCTGTGTTAAGGCAGCCGCCCACTCAGGAGGATCTACCGTTATGGTGGAGGTGTCTATAGGCTGTTTCACAGGAGCCACAGTGCAGGCTGCACAGAGCCCCCCCTGATTCAGGCGTTCATTTGTTAGTTTAACATTACAGTTTGAACAGACATTATGTTTGGTACGTGTTGTTTTGCTTTTATCTGCTATCACAAGATAAGAAAAACTAAATCACATTTCAAAATTCACAAACACTTCTCCAATTTATCAGGAAATACAGATTAGGTTATATTAACATATCATAGTATTTCTGATTTAAAGACAGGCTTGGATAACTTTATAGTTTTCTCATAAACAACAGTTCTCGCAACACATCATTGTCTTATAATATACATGTCTACACATGCACACACACACACATACACACAGAAGAAAATAAAAGTGATACTCAGCGGGGAAGATATGTGTCAACAGTGCACTTCTCTTCAAATGACTGCTGCAACCGTCCTCCTTTTGAAGCTTCGCGCCAAAAAGGGATCTTCCACGTGCTCACTCAGCGGGGAAGGGGAAGAGGTGTTTCTCAACACATTCCCCTACCACTGGAATCTCCTATCACTGGGTATTTAAGGTAGTGAGCTCATCTGAGGTTAAAAAAGCATGAAACAATTACAGTATATCTGAAAATGTGGGGCTATGCGTTTTGTATAATCTTTGCAATTTGATCATGACCTCTGCTGGCTTAGTTCTATAATCTTTACATTCTGTAACAATTTAATTCAATTCAGTTCGTGTCCAAGGGACATGAGCTATCCACTGAGCTCCCTGATCTGTAGTAATAGTTGTCAAAGGAAGCATACGGACCTCATAGGACTTTCCACGTCTTGGAATACTGGAAATGTTATCTGCAGATATATTTGCATAATCTTTACCCATAAGAGGTTTTTTAACCTCAGTAACCAGACCTCCTACTGCTCCCCTTATTTCTTCCACCATATCCTCATCTAATTTTTGATGCTCATCAGACCTTACAACAATTTCATCATCCCTTTTTGTTTGATCCACAATTTTATCTCCCTGTGGTATATCTAGTAACATAGTAACATAGTTGATGAGGTTGATAAAAGACACCAGTCCATCAAGTTCAACCTATTTTGGATCTCTTGCGATCCTGCACTTATATTTGAAATTAATCCAGAGTAGGCAACCGCCCATCTGTTTCAATTTTGAAAATCCCCCCAGACTCAATATTGCAATCCAATTTTTACCCTATATCCACTACTATCCTTTATTTTAAATTAACGGTCGTATCCCTGGATACACCTTTCCGCTAAAAATGTGTCTAACCCTTTCTTAAACACATCTATTGAATCTGCCATCACAACCTTCCCTGGCAATGAATTCCATATCTTGACTGCCCTTACTGTAAAGAACCCCTTCCTTTGCTGGTTGTGAAATTTCCTCTCCTCTAACCTTAGGGGATGAATAAGTGTCCTGTGTATGGTCCTTGGGGTAAAAAGTTCCCATGAAAGCTCTCTGTATTGACCCCTAATGTATTTGTACATAGTAATCATATCTCCCCTTAGACGCCTCTTCTTTTCTAAAGTAAACATGCCTAAACTGGCTAACCTTTCCTCATAACTTAATGACTCCATACCCTTTATCAATTTTGTCGCCCTTCTCTGAACCCTTTCCCATTACAATAGGTAACAAATCAGATATTGGGTCATCTTGCTCTCCTGGTGCACTAGGAGTTTTAACTGGCATATATTGATCAATATATGGGGGTGGTATCGTAGTTTCACTTAACCAGAACTGTAAGGCTTGCATTTCTTTACTTTTAGAAACACCCTTTCCTATTTCTCCGAAAACATTTAAATCAAAATTTCCCTTTTCTGTAAATTCAGGACACCTTGTTAACCATTTAGGCACATATTGAACAGACTTTTTTCCATATTTATGGAACATAACAGCCACTGGAGAACCAACAGGGATTTCCAACCTATCATTAGGCTTTTCCAGTGTGGTTGCATATGCTCCCATGGCGCAGCTTATCCTTTTTATACTCCAGTCAGTCTGCGCTATGGTAATAGGGCTACAACCACTATTAATATGCAACCCCCTGTTTACCGGCTCCAACCGTTATTAGGGATACCACACTTTATCTCGTCAGATAAATATTGGTCTTATCATACACGCGTTACACGCGCTGCTATCTAAGGCCTTATAGTATATTTTTGTGTTTCACCGTAAGTGACTTGGGACTATTCTTTGCCTCCTTCAAACGTTAACCTGAGTAATATTTGAGTTTGGCAACTGACCTGGATTCTGGCCTCATAAAGAAAGCCCAATCACACTCACATACATTCAATTATTCATTCCATGGCTAACAAGGTATAACAGTCTCTGAGTAATGAACAGAAAAGAGAAATTCTAATTGGTACCAAAACTATGCTTATACCTCTATTCAAACATATTAAGCATATAGACAAATTAAAGATACGTTTGCAATTTCACACTTACAGAGATAACTATAAGTACCTTTTCAGCAAACCCAGAGAGTGGGAGACATATTTTTATCTTATGATTATATATTTCTATTACCTTTTGTGGCCACTGTTGAGTATATATTTTCCTCTCCCCTCTTCCAGAAGTGTTGGCTGATCGATATTTATAGATAAATCTCGGTGGACCTCCAAAAATGTCGAAGTATTAAATGATTCAAAAAAAATAGTTTTTGAAATGCAAAAGTTATCTTTATTCTTACGAATTGCATATGCAATGACTTGTACTCAAAATCTGAGTACAAGTAACCTTCTCCATTTAAAACCACAGATTATATAGAAGTAACCCCACCCTTCTTACACACGTCACTAATAACTTCACATACTAAGGAATATACCTCATAAGGACAAAGTTGGTTATATATATTTTTACAAACTCCTCACTGTACTTAGAATTCTAGGTCTAAGCAGGTCCAAAGGCATATGTGACCTTTTACACTCTTTTCTTTATATAGCATGACAACTGTTAGCCATTCTACCATCCTATTAATTGTGAGTTACAACATACAAAGAAGATTTAACCCATTGCACTGAGTTCAAAAAAGAAATCATTTGACACCATACAGATTTTACACACATCAACATTGTTTTATCCAACATATATTTGTACCATAATTTATTCCACTACACAACCCACTTTTTGGGTCTCACCAGAGGCCAAGGAAAGCATATACAAGGAGGCATAAGAAATGCTTGCGCTAGGGGTGACAAAACCACGGCCAGTTGAACGAGGTGACCGTGTCTGATGCCTATCCCCTGCCCCGAACTGATGCTCTGTTAGACAAGTTAGCTGGAGCAAAGTATACCCTTTGACCACCTTTGTCCACCTTTGACTTGAGCAAGGGGTATTTGGCAGATACTGCTGACCCCCAAGGCTCAGTAACGGTCGGCATTCATCACCCCATTTGGCCTATTCGAGTTTAAGTCCATGCCATTTGGGATGAAGAATGCACCCGCCACCTTTCAGCGTGTGGTTGATTACCTGCTAGAAGGGTGTAAAGGCTTTGCTCAGGCGTACTTGGATGACATTGCCATTTTAAGTACTTCCTGGGAGGACCATCTGAAATATGTAGGGCAAAGTGTTGGAGAAAATTCAGTGGGCAGGTCAGACCATCAGAGCAGACAAGTGTCAAATGGGGATGTCAGAGGTGCAGTACCTGGGTCACCGTGTGGGGGGAGGTAGGGTTAAGCCAGAACCTGCTATGGTACAGGCAATCCGAGACTGGCCCCGGTCCACAACCCAAAAACAGGTACTGGCCTTCTTAGGGACCTCAGGCTACTACAGACATTTTGTTTCAAACTTTAGCACTTTATCGAAGCCCCTGACAGATCTCACTAAGAAGAAACTCCCCAAAATAGTTGACTGGACACCCGCTTGTGAGCTGCCATCTCAGTCGCTAAAGGAAGCCCAGGTTTGTGCTCCAGTACTGTTGGCGCCTAATTATGACAAGGACTTTATTGTGCAAACTGACGCGTCACAGTATGGACTGGGAGCAGTACTTAGCCAGGTAGGGCCTGATGGGCAGGAGCACCCCGTGGCCTATTTGAGCAGAAAACTGCTTAACCGGGAGGTGGGGTATGCCACAATTGAGAATGAATGTTTGGCCATTGTTTCGGCAGTGAAAAAACTACAACCTTATTTGTATGGACGACATTTTACTGTGGTGACTGATCATAATCCTTTAAAGTGGCTGCAACACACCTCCGAGGACAATGGCCGTTTGTTACGCTGGAGCCTTGCACTTCAAATTTATGACTGACATAATTCACAAGCAGGGAAAGGCTCACTGCAATGCGGATGGACTGTCTAGGCAGGAAGAGCCAGAACCTCCGGGTCACATCCGGTAATCCTAGGAGACAGCGGACCAGGAGCCAAATCGTTTGGACATGGCACCCTGGTTACCGCATGGACAAGGGGGGGGGGGGGGGGAGAGGAATGTGACTGGATCACTATTAAATAACTTTGGGTAAAAATTAATTTAAAGCGAATAGCGCAGGGCACTTATTTATGCAATTGCATTTGCACTTATTCTTGTTTAGTGTAAGATAGGAAGTCGTTATTTCTGGGACCAGGGGAGAAATTTGTCTCTGTTTAACCTTGCTATAGGAAATGCCTATTTCTGATGTATATATCTGATACAAAAAGTCTTTGTTTTGAAAGCCTTTTGCATATCTTAGTGAGAGGAAATGCATTCATGTCTAAGGTATATGTTTGAAGTCTGATAGCAGAAACTGCTAACAAAGTTTTGTGATGAAGTGTCAGGCCTGCTCTGGCCAAAGGCCCAGCAGGGGGTCGTTACTGTGTGTCCTTTTGCCAGAGTGAATTTCATAGATAAGTGTACATTTTATTAGCCTTGAAATGCATGTAAATTTCGATTTCAATAAAGTATATCATGTTTCTAAAAATAGACTATTTCTGAACAGTATAAAAGATGATCTCTGTGAGCATGTAGTTGTTCTTCTGAATTGTCACTGACCTGATCACACTGGAACCTTCCACCAGTGTGTGTGAGCAAATAAACCATCTTGCTTCAAAGACCTGCTTGGAATTATCTTCATTATTGCTGTTTTCCTGTGATATACAGATTAGACCCTAAAATCTAATCCGTTCTCCGGCTGTGTCTGCGGTTTGGTCCCAAGCGCTTCCAGTACCATCGCCTGCCTGCAGCCCTGGTTAGTGTGATAGGCCAGGGGGGATCCAACCACAGCATCCCTGATCCATAGTAAGAGGTCAGGAGTACCAGTCCGGGTACACCAGCAATGAGACACGCTAGCAGCGTCAGTGACCCAGAAGAAACCCGTTACTAGACGCAGGTAAGGAGTCAAGTGGTGGCAGCTCATGTAAGCACCTCCTACTGCGGCAAGAGGGTGCTTTCTGGATAACGAAAAGGAACGGTGGCAAAGTAAGTCCAGCCAGTTCCCAGCAACAACAGAAAGGGTGGCATAGGCGGTCCATCCTGCCACAGACATCTTATCACAAGTGCTTAAAAAATGCAAGCTGCACACATAATAAAAAGCGCTGAGCAGTGTCTGGCAGTTCAAGTTGTTCGTACAAGGATAGTATTACAATGAAATCTGTATTGATCTCAATATCAGACTTTTCATTGACAAACGGCATGAACATTTCATTGTGTATGCACAAGACAGAATTCAGCGAAAGATGTAAATTACACAAGCACTGATAGTTTCTAAACTAAAGTGATAAAATTAAGTTTAGGGAGGCAATTACGGAAATGTATAAATATATCAACATAGGGTCTGTCTTTTTTATTTTAAAACGGGCATATGCACGTCCATATTAAACACGAAATGAATGTAAACAGCAGAATGTTGATGAGTACGGGTCTACGTCTGTTCTGCTCAAACAGACAATACACTGCAAGATATATCATTATCATAATCAACATTTAATTATATAGCGCCAGAAAGTTCCATAGCGTTTTACAATTGGGAACAAACATTAATAAGACAATACTGGGTAATACATACAGACAGAGAGGTAAGAGAACCCAAGATTACAATCTATAGGATCCAATACATATGTGAAAAATAAAGTCCCAAAATGCATAGAAAAAAAAAATTATATTAAAGTCACCTGTTAAATGTTATGCCATTAATAGAGATGGGCGGGTCTGGTTCCCCGAGAACCGAACTTTGGGTATCCGAGTACCGAGCTGAGTAGCTTGGTACTCTCCCGCCCGTTCCGAATTGAAATCGAGGCCGAACGTCATCGTGACGTCGTCAGATCTCGGGGCTCGGTTCTCGCGATACTGCAACATTATAAATACACGCCTCCACAGCAATCCATTGCCATTTGACAGAGGGAGAGAGCAGGGTGTAGTCACAGGCTGATTAGAGCAGGGACAGAGAATACAATATTGTTCTTGCAATTGCTCTAACCAAAATCGCTAGAGAAGAGAGGAGGATAGAGGTTTATTATTTTTTTGTTAATATTTGGCACTCCCCAGTGCTTTTGGGGTGTCCCCCATAATTGTGCATACATATTTCTGGCTGTCAAAAGTCATATTTGTAAGCAGTATCTTACCAAATAATTTTTACCACTAGAAGTGCTTTGCGCTCAGAATGGATTCAAAGCAGTCCACATATGATCAGAATGAGCAACCAGGTTCTGTCACCAGTCCTGATGTTAGTGTTCCCAGTAAGTCATCTGGGCAAGGCAATGTCAAACTACACAGTGTTTCGAAATCAGTCCAAAAAACAAAAACCCCCCAAAAAATTACTGTGTTGAAACGAAAAAGAAGTGTTACTGAGCAAAAGTTAAGTGCCGATAAAAGAAAAAAATTGCCAACATACCATTCTACACACGCAGTGGCAAAGATAGAATGAGGCCTTCACCTTTGGCTATTAGTGGCAGATCCAAAAATGTTACCGAGCCTACAAGTGGTGCACAACTACTGTTACATGTCAAAGCCGAGCTGCAAGATAACAGTAAGGCATTAGAGGATAATGTTTGCTCTGAATCAGAAATGACACCAATCCCTGTGGAGAGTCCATCCAACAGTGGTATGTCTAATCGTGAGCATTCTGTTAGTTCACCCATAAAGAAGGGCCTTTTCAGCAGTTCTGCTGATGTGTGCCTGAAGAGCCCGAGTGTAGCCGGCGATACACCAAGTGAGGATGACACTTTGGAATTAGAAGAGGATGTGGGGGAGATTTGGGTATCGAACGATGAGGATGCGTTTGATTGTGTGAGTCCTGCAGCAATGTGGCACCAGTGGGAGCAGTTCTGGCACCAATATGCACTTTCTAAACACAAGCAGGGATGACGCAGGTGGCAGACCACAACAGTTTGACATCTGGGCTGGTCTGAAGGATTTGTCAAAAAAATGTGTGACCTTGACCATAACTCCAACCAATCCTACTATTAACATGCAAAGGATGGTGGAGGGCCTATCAGGGATTAAACTGTATTTTTCCTTATTTTCACTAATAATGTTTGTGTGTAATATATTGTATTACTAGTCCTGTTTGCAGCTCCTGCAACCATCAGTAGGTGAGCGCATAATCTTCACCCCCCTTTTACCAATTGTGTGTGTGTGTGTATATATATATATATATATATACACATACACACATATACATTAGATTTGCTGCTCCCCCCTGAACTGCAAGATAATAATCCTACTATAATAGGATGTCTAATCAGTACAGAGATCCATTAGGCTTGAGAACCACACGCAAGTACACCTCTAGTGTAATTTTTCCCACTACACTTCAATCCAATGTGCCTGACATCCAAGGGAAGAACTACTGTCTCCAGCTACTTGAATTTGAGAAACTAATATATAAAGAGATACGCAGTTGGTGGGATATTCACAGTTTAGAAAAGTACTCATCTGAAGACATTATACCTAGGGGTTTGAAACTTAAGAAAATTCCCTCCTGTTATAATGACAATTCCACTTTTTTGAGTGAGTGGCAGGCCATTCTCAATGACTGCTCTTTCCGTCTCATTTCTCTACTCATCTCTCAACACAAACATCTGAGTGTATTAGAAAATAGAACTAATTCTATAGATCTAGAATTAAGTCCTCTTAAGGAAGAACCAGTATTTGATGATCTCATAAAATTGATGAAAAGTAGATTAGAACATAAAGAAAAAGATCATACACACTAAGAAATCTAAGTACACTCGAGACAAATTTGGATTCAAACACAAATCCACAAATAAGTCTCAAGCAGAGAATAAGAAACCCTCTTTTAAAATAGATGGTCCATCAGCTATAGATCATTACTCCCAATATATTGGTAAAACAATACATGAATCACCCAAGAAACTCCAATCCAACAATCGGAAAATATATCGTAAATTAGGATTAATGTACCAGCAGTACATGAAATTGATTCACCAAAAACCAATTATACAGACCAATGCTGACCAACTAAACAATACTATTGATACCACAAAAGATACCTCACATTCATCATGCAGTGAACCAAGTTTGGAATATCAAAGACTCGCTATTAAATCATTTGGAAGTGGTTGGCGACATGATCTTACCATACATATAGAATCCCCTACAACTATACAAGATTCACTGATGACACCTAAATGTATCTACCCAGATCCTCAACCTCACTCCCCTACAACAAATACGAGTATGACATTATACTCTACCCCACTGAGCAAACCCACATTGTTTCGTACCACTCCACACGATTCCTCTACCATTGATGTAGAACCCCAAAACCCAATTTCACAACTGAGTAATTTTTTAGGCCTGGGACTGGGATTCACAGAGAAATATCTACAAACAAAACCTCATCCCCTCAAAAGAAAGGTAAAAGAACTCGAAGAGGATGCAGGGAAGGGCACATCTTCCACCCATCCTATGTCATTAGGAACACAATCGAACCAATAGGAAGTTTTAATCTTAGTAACCACACATTGTCTACAGATGAGATTAGTGTTTTAAATAAAGGGCTTAAGTTTGCTCCCACCAACAGATTGAATAAATTTGAGACTTATATTGATGTACATAAATTCATCAGAAAACTGACACTTAAAAGGTTTTTTCAAAAAACCCCTCTAGAAAAATCAGCACAGCATGCTTCCACTCCGGGAGTGTATAAGCATACAAATCTTAAACCACCTTCTCAATTTTATCCCAAGCAGACTAAAAGTAATGAAATCATCACATACGAAACAATGGTGTTAGCAGATCTGGAGAACCTAGATATACAAAAACATCGTTTACAGGTTAATCTAAATAAAAAAGAGATGTCAGCTCTCAGTCAGCTACAAAAATTAGACCAGATCATAATTAAACCAGCTGACAAAGGGGGGGGGGGGGGGTATTGTTCTTCTAAACAAAGAGGATTATGTCAATGAAGCTAACCGACTTCTATCCGATTGTAACACCTACCAGAAACTAGACCATAATCCAACAGATTTATTCTCATCCTCAAACATGAACAGGAACTAGGCATCATAAGTTTACGCGAATATCAATATATACACAATCCACACCAAATAATTCCAGTAATATACTACCTGTATTAAAATCCTATAGCGCTCAGTGATAGAACATATAACTCCACATATACAAACTGCATATCAATTAACATATGTCAATGAAAACGTGCACTGGGTGGACCTTAGTTACACCCATGCACTTGCTAACATACAGCAAATACCCCTTTGGGGTGATCCAGTGTATTGTTTGTATTATATATGGACTAAAAGCTGAAAGAAGCGTGGACCAGATAATAAAAATGTACTAAGGTCCACCCAGTGCACGTTTTCATTGACATATGTTAATTGATATGCAGTTTGTATATGTGGAGTTATATGTTCTATCACTGAGCGCTATAGGATTTTAATACAGGATTAACATTGGGCTCTTGGGAGAGAGTCTCTCTATGTGCTGCTTATGATAGGGTGTGTGTTTTTATCTGTGGATTTGAGCGCTTGTTCCCATTATATATATATATTGTATTTGGCTCTCCCACTTGGGATAATAGCAGCTCATTCAGTGTATATGGTCTTGTGAGTATTTGTGCAAACACTCCTTTTATATATATTTTATTATTCCAATTGTGAGGTGGATATAATTTTGGGTTTTTATTGGGTCTTGTCAACTATTTGTAAACAAATTAAGAGCAGCATGGAAACAACATTGAATACTAAATATAGGGAGACCCTTATTAATCAACTATTTGGGCAATTTGACAAGACTAGAATACATACAGCTTATAATCAAGAGTTCTGTCAGAAAATGTTAAAATTAGAAAAATTACTGAAGAAAGAGGTGAAATTGTGGTGGAATATTAACACATTGGAATGGTATGTGGGACAGAAATTAGTACCCAAAGGACTTAAAATTAAAAAATTACCCACTACAACAAATATGAGTATAACCTTCAAAGAAAAATGGCAGAATGTCTTGTTAGAATGTTCCTTATCTCTCATGCATGTATTGATAGAAAATCAGAAAACTGCAATGTCTAAAATTCACAAAGACATTCAAGATATAGAAGCAGATATGAGTTCATATCATAACAACACGGGATATCAGGAATTATTGTTAGTAATTAAGCAAAAGATTTTGGATGAGGAACAGAGGATTATTAAAAAGAAAGAGGGGAAAATAAGAAGGGATTTAGAAGCTACAACAAGCCCTTCAAATAAGAAATATAAAAATAAGAAGTCCCAAAAAGGGAAAGAAATTGGGAATAAGCCAAATACTCAAGTAAAAGATACTCAGCAAAATCAATCCTTAAAGCCATCATCCCTTGGTTATAGAAAGAATATCCAACATCAATATAAAATTACCACTCAAAGAATACCACGATATATTGAATTAGGGTACACATATCAAGAATACATGAAATTATTACATACTAAGTGTGGAAAATCACAAGATTTGGGAGAGATTGAGGATGGTTCCCACTCAATGTCATTATTAGACATGTCTATTTTTTCAGTATATGAGAGTAATACAGATGATGAGGAATATGAACAATTAGCCTATGAGTCCTTACAATTAGGATGGCAAGAATCACATTGTAATTCAATAACCCACTTTGGTAGATCTAAAGCAATTCTTGACCATCCGATAGATGTAGGAAAAGGCCATTTGAATGTAGGTGAAGGGATTCTCCAGGTGGGAACTATAGAAAGGGACCATCCAGTTGAACAAGGAGAAGTACGGGACACAAACCAGATAGAGGAATTGTCCGCTATACCATTACATTATTCGAAATCGGGTACAGCAGTATCCGATGAGGGACTATTGGTAGGTAATCCTGTACAGATTGATAGGGAATCTATCACTTCTAATGACATGGGAGGGAGTTTTTTGGAACAAATTCCCACCCAGAGCCTGGATCCCCCAGTACTAAAACGAAAACTAAGTCAATTAGACGGGGAAAAAGAGGAGGCCAGAAGTGTAGACACCCCAAAGAAAATCAAAATTCATTAACACCATGTACCCAACCTATGGGGATTTTCAATCTCAGTTCACATAATCTATCCCAGTCTGAAACAACACTCTTAAATAAGGGGATAAAGTTTGCTCCAACCAGCAAAATGAACAAATTTGAAGTATATTTAGATTTACATAGGTTCACACGCAAATTATCGTTGAAGAAATATTTCGTGAATACCAAATTACCTGAATCACGAACGCTGGACCAGTATACACATACCAATTTAAAATTACCATTTACCTTTAACCCCAGTTACATGAAGGGGAACCTTATTGGTACCTTTGAGAGATTAGTTGCAGACGATTTGGAACAGATAGAGAGTAAATCATTTAGACATCATGACAATTTGACTAGGGTAGAAAGAGAAGCATTAATTGGATTAATGAACAACATTCGTTTTTCTGTGTGTTTATTAAGTGGTTTTTTTTTTTCCTTCTCTCTGTTAGAGCTAGTGGTGGTTTAATTGCATAGTTGATACAGCTGGTTAGTGCAAGCTCTATTTAACAGGAGGTAGCAAGCGATTTCATTGAGCTTGTGATTTCACTGCTTTTTTGATTTCAAGTGCTGTTTTTGTTTAAAGTGTGGAGTTGGTTCCAGTAAGGAGTTGAATCCAGGAAGGGGTTTAATCTGGTAAGTGGCTAGGAAAGGCTAGTACTAAAATTCACTGTAGGCTATAAGACATTAGGTTAGCCATAATAAGATGAGTAGTAGCAGGCTTGATGATCTCACTCAATGCATATCTTGTCATATGTATGCACACTTGGAGCAAGTGTTCCAAGGTTTATACCTCTGTGAGAAATGTGAGCAATTGGTCTCTTTGGAAGCCCAGGTAACTGATCTAAAGCAGACCATTGCAACATTGAGAGACATTGCCAACCTGGAGCAGAGTTTACAGCTCACCGTTGATGCGTTAGCTGAGCAGGGTGGAGCAGAGACAGAGGAGGATGCACAGGTAGGCAGCTGGGTAACAGTTACTAGGGGTAGCAGAGGGAGGAAGAGGCAGGCCAGTTCTGAGGTAGGCAATCCCAGCAGATTTGCCAGATTGGATGAAGATACTGTGGAAGGCAGTTCAGAGTTGGATGACACTGCTTCCTCTAGCAACCAGGGGAATGGTCTCTCCAGCACAGAGGGGACCAAAGTTACTCAGGGACCCAGGCAGATTGTGGTGGTAGGGGATTCAATTATTAGGAAGGTAGATAGGGCAATCTGTTACCGGGACCGTGCATGCCGAACAGTGTGTTGTCTCCCTGGTGCTCGGGTTCGGCATATTGCGGATCAGGTGGACAGATTGTTGGGAGGGGCTGGGAATGACCCAGCGGTTTTGGTGCATGTTGGCACCAATGACCGAGTTAGAGGAAGAAGGGGTGTCCTAAAGAATGATTTCAGGGACATAGGTCGCAAACTTAAGGCAAGGACATCCAAGGTAGTATTTTCGGAAATACTACCTGTGCCACGCGCTAGTCCAGGGAGGCAGCGGGAGATTAGGGAGGTTAATGCGTGGCTAAAAGATTGGTGTAGGAAGGAGGGTTTTGGATTCTTAGAGCACTGGGCTAATTTCTCGGTCAGTTGTCATCTTTATTGTCGTGATGGATTGCACCTGAATGAGGAGGGGGCTGCAGTGCTAGGGGAGAGGATGGTTAGAAGGTTGGAGGAGATTTTAAACTAGGCTCCGGGGGGAGGGGCAAGCAAGTATTTATGGGATAGACATTGAGAGTAGTAAGGAGGAATTTAACAAGAGTAAAGGGGGTGGAGAGGGGGGAAAGGGAAGCATAGCCAATAAGGAGCGGCCCTTTTTAAAGCAAAAAGAAATACCTAAGGGAGGCAATAGACTTAAGTGTATGCTTGCAAATGCAAGAAGCCTGACAGGTAAAATGGGGGAGTTAGAACTAGTAGCAATGAATGAGCAGTATGATATTATAGGTATTACTGAGACCTGGTGGGATGATACACATGACTGGGCAGTCAACTTGGAAGGCTATTCTCTCTTCAGGAGGGATAGGGTAAATAAAAGGGGAGTAGGAGTATGTCTTTATATTAAGCCAGAATTAAAACCAAGTATTCAGGAAGTTATATATGAGAATATTGGTGATAATATAGAGGCATTGTGGGTGGAAATATCCAGCGGAGGAAAAAGTTCAGAGAAGTTTCTGATAGGGATATGCTATAAACCGCCAGATATTAGTACGATTGAGGAAGCCCAACTTCTACAGCAAATTGAAAAGGCTACACAACTAGGTCAAATTTTAATTATGGGGGATTTTAATTATCCGGACATTGATTGGAGTACTGAGACCTGCGGTACAGCTAAGGGAAATAGGTTTCTGAGCACGCTAAAAGACCATTACATGTCCCAATTAGTTGAGGAACCAACTAGGAACCGGACTATACTGGACCTAGTAATAACAAACAATGTAGACGTAATATCAAATATTCACTGTTTCCCAAGTGCTCCTTTACTTGATCATAATATGGTCTCATTTGAAATTAGTTTCCAGAAACAACAGTATAAGGGAGCAACTAGGACTTTAAACAGGCAAATTTTAATATGCTAAAGGAGTCTATAAAGAGCATAGACTGGGACAAAGCCTTTGAAGGAAAAAATACGGAAGAAATGTGGGCTGTCTTTAAAATGTTGTTGGAAACATACACGTATAAGTTCATTCCTATGGGAAATAAATGTAAAAGAATTAAGTCTAAACCAATGTGGCTAAATAAAAAGGTAAGGGAAGAAATGCAAAGGAAAAAGCGTGCATTTAAATTGTTTAAGTCTGAAGGGTCAGAGGAGTCCTTCCATAGGTACAAGGAATGTAATAAAACATGCAAAAAGGAAATTAGATTGGCTAAATTAGAAAATGAAAGGCACGTTGCAAAAGAAAGTAAGACAAACCCCAAAAAGTTTTTTAAGTATATAAATGGCAAAAGGATTAAAAAAGATAATATAGGACCACTAAGAAGTGAGATGGGTGAATTGATAAATGATATTAAGGAAAAAGCAGAGATATTAAACACGTTGTTTTCTTCAGTATTTACCAGAGAGGAACAAATGGCAGGAGTAATACATAAAAATGGAAATGAAACCATGCCATTAATTAATACTTGGTTGTCAGAGGAAGAAGTCCAAAGGCGACTGAAGAATATTAAGATAAATAAAGCTCCAGGTCCAGATGGCATACACCCCAGGGTCCTTATGGAATTAAACTCGGAAATAGCTAGACCGCTATTCTTAATTTTCAGAGATTCAATCTCATCAGGCTCAGTACCAAGGGATTGGCGAATAGCAGATGTGGTGCCGTTGTTTAAAAAGGGGACGAGATCACAACCAGAGAATTATAGACCTGTAAGCCTGACATCAATAGTGGGGAAACTACTGGAAGGTATTTTAAGGGACAGTATTCAGGATTACTTGGTACGCAATAAAATTATTAGTGGGAATCAACATGGATTTGTGAGGGATAGGTCATGTCAAACTAATCTAATTAGTTTCTACGAGGAAGTTAGTGGGAACTTAGACCAGGGCAGGACAGTAGATGTGGTCTACTTAGATTTTGCAAAGGCCTTTGATACAGTGCCACACAAGAGGTTGGTTTACAAAATAAGGGAACTGGGTCTAGAAATCAAAATTTGTACTTGGATCGAAAACTGGTTAGAGAATAGGGAACAGAGAGTTGTGATAAATGGAACATTTTCTAATTGGTCAAAGGTCTTAAGTGGAGTTCCTCAAGGTTCCGTGCTGGGACCACTCCTTTTTAATATATTTATTAATGACCTTGGTGATGGTTTAGAGAGTAAAGTTTCTATTTTTGCAGATGACACTAAACTCTGTAAGGTAATAAAATCAGAGCAAGATGTAGCTTCTCTACAGAGGGACTTAAATAAACTGGAGGATTGGGTGGCTAAATGGAATATGAGGTTTAACACAGATAAATGTAAGGTTATGCATTCAGGGATCAAAAACAAGAACGCAATCTATAAATTAAATGGAATTAATTTGGGAGAATCTATAATGGAAAAGGATTTGGGAGTGCTCGTAGACAGTAGACTTAGCAATAGTGCTCAATGTCAAGCAGCAGCTGCAAGGGCAAACAAAGTATTAGCATGCATAAAAAGGGGCATAGATGCAAGGGAAGACAGTGTAATTTTGCCACTGTATAAATCATTGGTAAGATCTCATCTTGAATATGCAGTACAGTTCTGGGCACCACTCTATAAAAAAGATAATTTGGAACTAGAAAGGGTTCAGAGAAGGGCGACAAAATTGATAAAGGGTATGGAGTCATTAAGTTATGAGGAAAGGTTAGCCAGTTTAGGCATGTTTACTTTAGAAAAGAGGCGCCTAAGGGGAGATATGATTACTATGTACAAATACATTAGGGGTCAATACAGAGAGCTTTCATGGGAACTTTTTACCCCAAGGACCATACACAGGACACGTGGTCATCCCCTAAGGTTAGAGGAGAGGAAATTTCACAACCAGCAAAGGAAGGGGTTCTTTACAGTAAGGGCAGTCAAGATATGGAATTCATTGCCAGGGAAGGTTGTGATGGCAGATTCAATAGATATGTTTAAGAAAGGGTTAGACAAATTTTTAGCGGAAAGGTGTATCCAGGGATACGACCGTTAATTTAAAATAAAGGATAGTAGTGGATATAGGGTAAAAATTGGATTGCAATATTGAGTCTGGGGGGATTTTCAAAATTGAAACAGATGGGCGGTTGCCTACTCTGGATTAATTTCAAATATAAGTGCAGGATCGCAGGAGATCCAAAATAGGTTGAACTTGATGGACTGGTGTCTTTTTTCAACCTCATCAACTATGTTACTATCTTACTATGTTACTAATATTATCATCAAGCCTGCTGATAAAGGTGGCGGTTTGGTGATATTAAACATAGAAGATTATAGAACAGAAATGTCAAGAATATTGAATGATATTGAGACATATTCTCGTTTACCTACTGACCCAACACAAGAATATCATGATTTAATAATTTGTCATTTAAAATCAGGGTTAGACAATGGTATTCTGACCCAAAAGGAGTTTAAATATTTAGAGACACTCCATCCCAATTCTTTTTCAAATCCCTCATTTCTTCCCAGTCCTCCAACCCCCGCCGCCTCTTCGCCACTTTCAACTCCCTTCTCTCTCCCCCCCCTCCTGTCCCGCTCTCCCTCTCTGCTACTGACTTTGCCACCTTTTTCTCTTCCAAAATTGAGGCCAACCGACTTAAGACCTCCTCCTGCCCCTCTCCTACCACCCACACCGCCTCACCTCCCTCCAACAACCAACTCTGGAGCTCCTTTCGTCCCACAACTGGGGAAGAAGTTCGCTCCTTCATCCTCTCCTCTCCTCCCTCTACCTGTCCCCTTGATCCCATCCCCTCCCACCTCCTTCGCTCTCTTTCTCCCACTGTCTGCTCCTACCTCGCTCACCTCTTCAACTTATCTCTCTCCTCCGGTGTAGTCCCCTCCTCCTTTAAACACGCCCTTATCTCTCCCATCCTTAAAAAAACCTAATCTTGACCCCACCTCTCTCGCCAATTATCGCCCTATCTCACTCCTCCCCTTTGCCTCCAAACTACTTGAGCGGATTGTCTGCAGCCGCCTCGCTAGTCACCTCTCCGACTTTTCCCTCCTGGACCCCCTCCAATCCAGCCGTCCTCTCCACTCCACCGAAACTGCCCTGGCCAAGGTTACCAACGACCTCCTATCGGCCAAATCCAAGGGTCACTTCTCCCTTCTTATCCTCCTCGACCTCTCTGCAGCTTTTGACACTGTGGACCACCCCCTCCTGCTCCAAACTCTTCTCTCTCTTGGCTTCTCCGGATCTGTCCATACCTGGTTCACCTCTTACCTTGCTAACCGCTCCTTCTCTGTATCCACTTCTGGCTCTTCCTCCCCCCCCTACCCTCTCCCTGTTGGTGTCCCGCAGGGCTCTGTTCTTGGCCCTCTACTTTTTTCGCTCTATACTTCCTCCCTTGGTGCTCTCATCTCCTCCTTCGGTCTTCAGTATCACCTGTATGCTGACGACATTCAACTCTACTTCTCTTCTCCTGACCTTTCTTCCGCTGTCCTCTCTCGCGTGTCTGACTGCCTCACCGCCATCTCCTCCTGGATGTCCGCGCGCTTTCTCAAAATCAATATCTCGAAAACGGAACTCATTGTCTTTCCTCCGTCCAGACTCCCTTCCCACCACGACCTCTCTATTGTCATCAACAACACCACCGTCTCCTCTGTCACCCAACTCCGCTGCCTGGGGGTCACCCTTGACTCCTCTCTTTCCTTCGCCCCCCACATTCACTCACTTGCCCAAGCCTGTCGCTTCCAACTACGCAACATTGCCCGCATCCGTCCCTTTCTCTCCCAGGATGCCACCAAGACCATCATACACTCACTCATCATCTCCCGCCTGGATTACTGCAACCTCCTCACCGGCCTCCCCTCCGCTCTGTACTCAACGCGGCCGCTAGACTCATCTTTCTCTCACGCCGCTCCTCATCTGCCTCCCCTCTCTGCCTTGCCTTACACTGGCTCCCCTTCCCCTACAGAATCCTTTTCAAACTCCTCACCACCACTTACAAGGCTCTCTCCCACTCTACTGCCCCCTATATCTCTAACCTCCTCTCCATTCACACTCCTGCTCGCTCCCTGCGCTCAGCCAATGATCGCCGACTCCCCTTCACTATGATCACCTCTTCCCACTCCAGAATCCAAGACTTTTACCGTGCCGCCCCCCTTCACTGGAATGACCTCGCTCGTTCCATCCGCCTCTCTCCTACTCTGTGCTCCTTCAAACGTGCACTGAAAACCCACCTCTTCCTTAAAGCCTACCGACCATCCACTTAACCCCTTCACCTCCACTCGCTCTCCCCTCTGCCTCTTCTGGCTCCCCTTGTGTCTTTCTGTTTTCCCTCCCTTAGGATGTAAGCTCAAATGAGCAGGGCCGTCTTCCCTCCTGTCTCCTCACCTGTTCATTGCTGAACTTGCCTGGAGTTTCTGAAGTACTGGTATTTTTATTGTTTTGTGCTGTTTCACCCTGTATAGTGTAATGTTTGTATGGTGTACGGCGCCGCGGAAACCTTGTGGCGCCTAACAAATAAAGTATAATAATAATAATAATAATAATAATAATCAGAGGAAGCCGGTAATTTATTATTTACCAAAAGTTCATAAGAGCGTTGACAACCCCCCAGGAAGACCGAGTGTCTCGGGGATTGGTTCCCTGACATCCAATTTGTCCCATTACGCAGACTATTTTCTTCAAGACCATGTCAAAATTCAAAGGTCCTATATTCAGGACACTACCCAGGTAATTAACATATTAGACAGTTTGGAATGGAAAGAGGATTTTTGGTTGGTGACTTGTGACGTCAGCAACCTATATACTGTAATAGATCACCATCAGGGATTAATTAGTTCAAGATTTTACCTTGAGAATGCAGGTATTTTGCCACAAATTCAGATTGAATTTGTTATTGATAGTATGGCATTCATATTACAACATAATTACCTGTGGTATGAAGGAACATACTACTTACAGACACGTGGAACAGCAATGGGCACCAGGTTTGCCCCGAGTTATGCCAATTTATTCATGAGCAAGTGGGAGGAAGAATACATCTGGTCCCCCCACAAATTTGGGGCAAACCTGGTGCTCTGGAGGAGGTATATAGATGACGTCCTCATAGTCTGGAAAGGAACACGTATACAACTGGATGAATTCTTGTTATATATAAATCAAAATCAGAGTAATCTAGTTTTTACACATACTTGTAGCCAGAGTAGAGTAGAGTATCTAGATCTAGAGATATATGTAGAGGAAAATTTGCTAAAGACCAAAACTTTCATTAAACCAGTAGATGTGAACGGATACATCCTGGCCACAAGTCACCATCATTATAATTGGTTAACCAATATTCCACATGGTCAGTTCCATAGAATCCGTAGGAATTGCACGGATCTTGATGTATATAAAGAACAGAGTACACAGTTGAGAGATAAATTTCTCGAGAAAAAATATGACCCTGACCTAATAACAAAAGCCTATGAGTCTAATAGGGATATAGATCGCTCCACTCTGCTCAAATATAAGTCAAAACTAGCCAAGAATCAGGTAGTATCACAATTTCAAGCACTTGTGTTTATAACCCAATATTCAAGATCGGCTTCACAATTGAGGAAAATCCTCAACAGACACTGGCATGTGTTGTTGAAGGATGAACAACTTCATACCATCTTACCTCCCAAACCGAAATTGGTGTTCCGTAGAGCACCTAATGTGGCCCTGACAATTACACACAGTTATATACCTGGAGAATTAGAATCAAAGAATTGGCTTAGAGACATCTCCCAGAAAGGGGGTTTCTATTACTGTGGCATGTGTACTAACTGCAAATGTTTGAGTTTGAGATCTAAGAAACCTGTTAGTGTCTTTCAGTCCAACCAGACGTTGGAACAATTTAAAGTGAAACAACCTCTTACATGTAGCAGTAAAAATGTAGTGTACCTCTTGGAATGTCCATGTAATACCCAATATGTGGGCCGAACTACACGGAAATTAAAAATTCGCAACATATTCGGAACATTAAGAAATTGAATATGCTGCATAGTGTATCCCAGCATTTTGCAGCATACCATGGAGGTAACCCCATTGGTTTGAAATTTATGGCACTGACCCAAATTAGACCAGATTGGAGGGGGGGTGATTATATCAAAAAGTTGAACAAAGAGGAAATGAAATGGATGTTCAAATTGCGGACCTTGGCCCCTAGGGGGATGAACATCGATTTTGAAATTAATTCATTACTGTAAGACAAAAGGAGTAGATGATCTGATTTTATTAGATGGAATTTAATATAAGTTTTATCTTACCCTCACTGTTGTCCATATTATGTTGAAGCATGTTAGAGTAACTTGTCAGAGTAACATGACCTTGTAATAATGGTTGTTATTATTTAATATATTTTTAAGATATACCATTATAATCTAGCCTATTAAAATAAGGTATTGGAACTGGTAAAAGAATACATATTATCTATGAAAACATTAGAAGATACCCAAATTTGGGTATCGGTCAATTAATATGGATTGACACCTATATGTGGCTTAAAGAAACTGACATGTTCATTTAAATTTGCGATTGGTATTGTGTGTGGGTTTTTGCATATATATATGCTTTCCATATACATAATTTTATTATAACTGCAGTCAAATGAGATATTGTCATTATTTAATACTGTAAAATATTGTTTTTAACTTATACCCCATTGATGATTTTATTGAATTGTCTTATTAAGATATTTAACAACTGCTGCAAGGTTGTATCAGTAGATGATAGGAACGCTTGCAAAACTGAGTACATAAGGAGTTAATCATAACAATTTAGGATTGGTTCTAATTAACCAACCAAATTGACACAATAGGTATATAAAGCACCTTGATTATGGCATTACTCACTCTTGATAAAGTTCCCTATAGGAACGAAACGCGTAGAGGAGTACTATGAATATCGTGACTAAAACCTCAGTGTAAGTACTGATGTAATTTGTATGTCACAATAAAGTTTTTTATATTGATCCATTGCTTTGGTCTTCCTTGGTTGCCGTGCACGCTTTGGAAAGGCACTGTCGGTGGTTGTGATTATACAGTGTCCAACGCTGGAGGATCTTTTACCATATACGAACTACATTACCCAGCATTACTCACGATCCTTGGATTGGACACTGAGATCACCAGCAGCGCTCACCATCGGGAGGTTGAATTTCTATCCAGGAATACAGCTCTTCCAAACGGATGATACATCTCTACGGACCTTGGAGGACTGATTTATTGTGTGGAACAACATTGTCTTCTAGACTTTAGTCTATAACGGTACATTTTTATTATCTGGTCCACGCTTCTTTCAGCTTTTAGTCCATATATAATACAAACAATACACTGGATAACCCCAAAGGGGTATTTGCTGTATGTTAGCAAGTGCATGGGTGTAACTAAGGTCCACACAGTGCACGTTTTCATTGACATATGTTAATTGATATGCAGTTTGTATATGTGGAGTTATATGTTCTATCACTGAGCGCTATAGGATTTTAATACAGGATTAACATTGGGCTCTTGGGAGAGAGTCTCTCTATGTGCTGCTTGTGATAGGGTGTGTGTTTTTATCTCTGGATTTGAGCGCTTGTTCCCATTATATATATATATATATATATATATATATATATATATATATATATATATATATATATATATATATATATATATATATATACATATATATATACACATACATATATATTTAGTGTAATATACTACCTCCCCAAAATCCATAAAAACCTCACTAACCCACCTGGCAGACCGATCATTTCGGGCATAGGTTCAATTACAGCCAATCTATCACACTATATTGACACATTTCTTCAACCCTATGTCACGGAACAGATAGCATATCTGAAAGACACCACCCATGTACTGCAGCTCTTAGAGGAGATAACTTGGACACCAGAGTATTGGCTGGTGACGTGCGATGTGTCATCATTGTATACAGTAATCAAACATGAGCTGGGACTACAAAGTGTCAAACACTTTCTAGAAAATGACCCCTCTCTAGATAGCAATCAAATCGAATTTCTTCTCACTAATATTAATTTCATTTTAACCCATAACTATTTTTGGTTCCATGATCAGTTTTATCTTCAGATAGAAGGGACAGCCATGGGCACCAGGTTTGCGCCCAGCTATGCTAATCTATATATGAGCTACTGGGAAGATCACTACATCTGGGCGAACAATGGCTGGGCGGCAAACCTGGTGCTCTGGAAAGGATATATTGATGATGTGCTGATTATTTGGAACGGATCCGAGAATGACTTATCCCAGTTTTTAAGACAGATTAATGACAACCAATATGGTCTCCAATTCACAGCCAATTACAGTCATTTATCAATTGAATTTTTAGATCGAGATATTTATTCAAAATGACCAACTAGCCACTCGTACATTTAGAAAGCAAGTAGATGTGAACAGTTTTATCCTTTCCAACAGCAACCACCATCCTAACTGGCTAAGGAGTATTCCCTTTAGCCAGTTTACGCGGATACGCCACAACTGCACAAGTATGAATGATTATATTGCACAGAGCGATATCATGAAACAACAGTTTTTTAGAAAAACAGTATAACGATAAACTTGTAGCTGAGGCTTATCAGCAAGTGAAGGATACAAATAGGAACAACCTTTTGAAGTACAAAAACATGTTATGATCTGCCTTGTTTCTTTGTGTGTATTTTTGTTATGATCTGCCTTGTTTCTTTGTGTGTATTTTTGTTATGATCTGCCCTGTTTCTTTGTGTGCATTTTACCCTGTGTTATGATATCCTTGTTACCCTGTGTGCACATTACCCTGCAGTATCTGTGATTCTCCAGAGGAGCTGCTGTCTGGCCATTCCTCTATTAGGGGTTAACTAGCCTGCTAATTAATTATCCTCACCTGTCTGTGGCCTATATATGCCTGCTTATTCCTGAATCCTTTGCTGGTCATTGATGTTCCTAGCCTGCTCAGAACCCTAACAGAATGACCAGCCAAAAAGAAAGCCTTGGAGTCATGTGGAAAAACCCTGCTTCAGATTTCACCTGGAACTCTCATTGCAATTGATTTCATTTGTTTTCTCCCTGCAAACATGTCTGCTCTACAAATGGCTGAACAGACTCTGCTTCAGTGTCTGCAAACTGACATAATTTTGTTACGCTCTCAGCTGGCTCAATTTTCTGCTATACTTTTGGACCCACTCAGAAGACTATCAGAATCTGTTTCTCTGAAATCCAATACTGTTGATTTGCTTCAGCCAACTCTGTCTGCTGCTGAAACTGTGCTGCCAGCACATCTTAATAGTACTATGACAAATTTGCATTTAACTAACAACTACAGTGTAACAGATGCCCGGTTCACAGGTGGTCCATGCCCCCACCTGACCGAAGCGGAGCGACGGCGCAGAATAACCAAAAAACTGTGTCTCTACTGTGCAAGTAATATACACTTCTTACAAGCCTGTCCTCTCCGCAGACAACGACAGCCTACCAGTGAGGAAGCCCCCAGACCCACCAGACCGTCCACAACAGACACAAACAACCAAAAGAAAAACAGTATCCACAGATTCAGAAGAGGAAAAAGAGGACTACTCGCAAATAGGAGAATCTGGAAACGCACAGAAAAAGAAAAGATAAAACCAGAAGGAATTTTCAACCTAAGCAGCCTAATCCTGACCAACCACATGACCACACTCCTGAACAAAGGCCTCAAATTCTCACCAAGAAACAGAATAGACATCTTTGACACCTACGTCGACCTTCACAGATTCACGAGAAAACTCTGTCTAAAAAATTTTTTCAACAGATGTAACAAGGAAGACAAAGAGGACACAAAATCAAGTGGAGATCCAGAAAAGACTCAAGCATGCGTCCACACAAACCTCACCACCAGATCTAACTTCTTCCCACAACACATGAAAGGATCGTACATCAAAACCTTCGAAAAGGACCTAAACAAGCTAAAAGAAAATAAGGTAAGACTACCTAACCTCTCTCCACAGGAAAAACAAGCCCTCAAAAGTCTCAAAGGAAACAAGGACATCATACTAAAACCAGCCGACAAAGGTGGAGGAATAGTCATCCTGGACAAGTCAGACTATATAGAAGAAGCCAAAAGACTCCTCAACGACAAAACAACGTACAACAGAGTGGCAACCGACCCCACCAGCAAATACCAAAAAGAGCTCAGAATACATCGACAAATTCCTACAACCACTAGTGAACACACAAAGAAGCCATCTCAAAGACACAACACAGATTCTGAAGGTTCTGAACGAAATTGAATGGGAAACTAACTACACTCTAGTCACATGCGATGTGACCTCTCTTTACACCATCATAGACCACGAGAAAGGATGCGAACAGAGCAACCACTATCTAAGAAACAACTCGGACATACCCACCGTCCAGTCCAACTTCATCGTAGAAGCCATCTCCTTCATCCTAGACCACAATTACTTCTGGTTCGAAGACACATACTACAAGCAAATCACAGGCACCGCGATGGGAACGAAATTCGCACCAAGTTACGCAAACCTATACATGGCGAAATGGGAAGACGACAATATCTGGAACAACAACCCCCACCAGCAAGACCTAGTCACCTGGAAAAGGTACATAGAAGATATCATGTTCATATGGAGAGGAAACGACACAGATCTTCTTTTCTTCCTGCAGCACATCAACACAAACAACCTCAACCTGAAGTTCACCTCAAACTCAAGCAAGACCCAAGTCGAATTCCTGGACCTCATGATCTACGTAGAAAATAACAAAATAAAGACAAAGACCTACATGAAGCCAGTCGACTGCAACAGCTACATCCTCATCAGCAGCAACCACCACAGGACCTGGCTGAAAAACATCCCAGGAGGCCAATTTAGGAGATTAAGAAGAAACTGCTCCTCTTTAGAAACCTTCAGAGAACAAGCAGACACCATGAAGAATAAGTTCCTGGAGAGAAAATACGACCAAACACATCTTAACCAAGAAATTGAAAAGATAGAGAACATGGACAGAGAAGAATTACTTACCTACAAAAAGAAAGATACAAAGGAAGAGAAAACGCCACTATTCATCACAAACTATCACAGTAACCACAGCAAACTAGAAAACGTACTGAGAAAACACTGGCACATACTCCAAGAAGACGACCAACTAAAAGAATATCTACCAGAAAAACCACGGATAGTATACAGAAAAGCAAGAAACCTAAAGAACATACTAACAGCCAGCTTCATCCCAACAAACAGCAAAGAAAAGAGAAACAAAGAAACCTGGATCAAAGAAGGCAAAAAAGGCTTCTATCACTGCAACCGATGCACGGCATGTAAAACCACAAGACACAGCTCCACAAAACCAACGACCAACTTCACCTCAAACTCTAACAGCAGCAAACACAAGATTGAAGACAAAATGAAGGTGACTCCACTGGAATAATTTATCTCTTAGAATGCCCCTGTGGACTGCAATATGTAGGGAGAACCATCCGAAACCTGAAAACACGGATCCCAGAACATATAAGGAACATAAGAAAAGGAATACAGAACCACAGCGTATCTGAACACTTCAGAGTTACCCACAATCAAGACCCCTCAGGCCTAAAGTTCACTGGCATTAAACAAATCCCCAAACCCTGGAGAGGAGGAGACTACATCAAACTCATATCACAGGAAGAAGCTAAATGGATTCATAAACTAGGAACCATAACACCGAGAGGACTCAACATTGATTTCGACCTGGGAAGCTTTCTGTAAGTATTCATCTCCCATCATTACCCCCCCCCATCTTTTTCCCCCTCCCCCACCCCATTATTAGCTCATATCCCCTCCCCATAGAAATATGGATTTAAAATTTAACATTTAAATTTTAAATTCCGCAGTCAGCAGAATAGTATAAATCAGACCCCTATCCCACCCAACCACTCTACCCCAATAAGTTTATATTGGCAGTCATCCCTAATTATACATTTATATGTATATTTATATGTATACGGTAAATTAGCGATAGTGCTAATATTAGTAGATATATGGGTTATACTACAAGTGTGTGTAAAAGCACAAACACGTGCGCGCATATTCAATATCTAATATTATTTATATATAAGGATTACTCCTTAGGTAAGGCCAATTCTAACGCTCACTATTACCTCTAGTTAAAGTCCACCAAACCACACACATCCATCCTGCAACCACACCCCCCCTTTTTTAAAAAGCCTTACAGCGTTTAGACCCTATCCCCTTACCCCACTCCCCCCCCCCTAAAAAGTATTAATTCATCCCCTCTCCCCCCCCCCATATACCTGGATCCCGGCATCCACACAATATTTTAATAATTAGACCCCCACCCATCCCCCCCATATTCGCCTCCCACCCTCCGTAACCTTTTGCCCCAATCTGCATCCCTAAGACACCCAGCCACACATCTTTAACACATAAGAGACGGAACCCTCTAATACCCTAGTCCAACCCTCACCCATACACGACTCCAACCCAAGCATATTTTAAACTAAGGAATTTAACATACAGTATAATTAAAAATCCAACATAAAATAACTACCCAAAAACATATAACTATATATCTTAGACCAGTGCCCACTCCACACCTGACCCAAATTACTGATCTGAGAGAGATCAGAGGTGTTCCGTTCATGGACACCACCCCCCAGAGGGGGCCCTGTCCCTCCAGTCCGCTCCAGAGGGGGCCCTGTCCCTCCAGTCCGCTCCAGAGGGGGCCCTGTCCCTCCAGTCCGCTCCAGAGGGGGCCCTGTCCCTCCAGTCCGCTCCAGAGGGGGCCCTGTCCCTCCAGTCCGCTCCAGAGGGGGCCCTGTCCCTCCAGTCCGCTCCAGAGGGGGCCCTGTCCCTCCAGTCCGCTCCAGAGGGGGCCCGGTTCCATGCGGTTCAGCCCGAATTGCCAGTCCATGCGGTTCAGCCCGAGTTGCCAGTCCATGCGGTTCAGCCCGAGTTGCCAGTCCATGCGGTTCAGCCCGAGTTGCCAGTCCATGCGGTTCAGCCCGAGTTGCCAGTCCATGCGGTTCAGCCCGAGTTGCCAGTCCATGCGGTTCAGCCCGAGTTGCCAGTCCATGCGGTTCAGCCCGAGTTGCCAGTCCATGCGGTTCAGCCCGAGTTACCACTTGGTGCTGTCTGCTCTGCGGCTCCTCACAGTGCTGTCTGCTCTGCGGCTCCCCACAGTGCTGTCCAGTCCGAGTGGTGTGCCCAGCTTGACGTCCCAGTCGGGGACTCCTGCTCTGACGTCCCAGTCGGGGACTCCTGCTCTGACGTCCCAGTCGGGGACTCCTGCTCTGACGTCCCAGTCGGGGACTCCTGCTCTGACGTCCCAGTCGGGGACTCCTGCTCTGACGTCCCAGTCGGGGACTCCTGCTCTGACGTCCCAGTCGGGGACTCCTGCTCTGACGTCCCAGTCGGGGACTCCTGCTCTGACGTCCCAGTCGGGGACTCCTGCTCTGACGTCCCAGTCGGGGACTCCTGCTCTGACGTCCCAGTCGGGGACTCCTGCTCTGACGTCCCAGTCGGGGACTCCTGCTCTGACGTCCCAGTCGGGGACTCCTGCTCTGACGTCCCAGTCGGGGACTCTCCAGAGACTGCTGCTCAAGTTGAAGACTCCCCAGAGTTTCCTAGTGAGCCAGAATGCCCAGATGCCTCTTCCAAGTCATCAGATCCTACTCCAGTCCTCTTTGATGGAGACATCAAACAGTTTATTTCGGTTCTTCAGCTTTCCATGAAACTGTTTCAAGACTCGCCAGATTACTTTGTCAGACAATTTAACCAAGTGGGTTCTATGATCATAAATTTTAGAGGGGAGCCACAGACCTGGGCCTTCTCCCTTTTAAATTCCGATAACCCCATTATCCATTATACCATGGACTTTGTTAACGCTGTGTGCAAGAAGTACTCTCCATCAACAGTTGAGTTTCCTGGTCATAGTTCTTCTGTTTCCATTCCAGCCTGTGTTTCTGCACCTAAGCTTATTCACAAGTCATCGATGTCTGTTGCTTCCATTGGTCAGCCTATATCTTCAAAAAATAAAAAGAACAATCACAAACAACAAACCTTGGTTACCGGCTTCATGGGCATTATTATTATTATTATTAATATTTATTTATAAGGCGCTACAAGGCATCCGCAGCGCCGTACAGAGACAAACAAAATCACAATACAATGGGAGACAGCACAGTACAGTAAACACAGCAACTCAGTACGCTCAATGCACAGCTAGAGAGGGCGGGGAAAGGGGAGGGAGGATCCGAAAACGACGGGGCCCAAGAAGGGGGGCGCGGAAGACAGGGAGACCCCCAGGGGGGAGGAGGGAGCGAAAGTGGACGTGGGGTGGAGGACCTTTGAGGAGGAGGGCTAAGTAGCTGGAGAGCAGAGTTAGAAGTGGTGGAAACAGGAGGAGAGATGGCCCTGCTCAGAGGAGCGTACAATCTAAGGGGAGGGGTGGACAGACAGAGAGACGCAGGGGAGAGAGGGAGAGTAGGGGGACAGAGGCAGAAGATAAGGTAGGAAGTTAAGTGGGAGACAGAAAGGCTTTAAGAAAAAGGTGGGTTTTTAGGGCCCGTTTGAAGCTGGACAGATTAGGGGAAGTTCTGATGGAGGGAGGGAGCTTGTTCCAGTGGAGGGGGGCAGCGCGGGCGAAGTCTTTGATACGCGCGTGGGAGGAGGTTATAAGGGGGGAAGAGAGGCGACGGTCAGAGGCAGAACGGAGAGGGCGGGATGGAGCATGAATAGAGAGGAGGGTGGAGATGTAGGGCGCAGTGGAGTTGGCGAGGGCCTTGTAGGTGAGTGTGAGGAGCTTAAAGAGGATTCTGAAGGGGAATGGGAGCCAGTGAAGGGCTAGGTAGAGGGGGGAGACAAAAGAGGAGCGGCGAGAGAGGAAAATAAGCCTAGCTGCAGCGTTAAGGACGGATCGAAGGGGATCGAGATGAGAGTGGGGGAGGCCAGTGAGGAGGAGGTTGCAGTAGTCCAGGCGGGAGATGATCAGAGAGTGGATAAGGCATTTGGTGGCATCTTGGGAGAGGAAGGGCCGGATGCGAGCGATGTTGCGCAGCTGGAAGCGGCAGGATTTAGCAAGAGAGAGGATGTGGGGGCCAAAGGAGAGAGAGGAGTCGAGGATGACACCAAGGCAGCGAAGTTGGGGGACAGGTGAGATAGAGGTGTTGTCGACAGTGATGGAGAGGTCAGAAGGGGATGGGGTATGAGAGGGAGGAAAAACTATGAGCTCAGTTTTGGCAAGGTTAAGTTTGAGGAATCGAGAGGACATCCAGGAGGAGATGGCAGAGAGGCAGGCGGACACCCTAGAGAGGAGGGAGGGAGAGAGATCAGGAGAGGAGAGGTATAGTTGAGTGTCGTCAGCGTAAAGGTGGTAGCTGAAGCCGAAGGAGCTGATGAGTTCACCCAGGGAGGAGGTGTATAGAGAGAAGAGTAAGGGTCCCAGAACAGAGCCCTGAGGGACCCCAACTGGAAGGGTGGATGGGGGGGAGAGAGACCCAGAGGTGGTGACAGAGAAGGAACGGTGAGTAAGGTAAGAGGTGAACCAGGACAGGACTGGGCCGGAGAGGCCGAAAGACTGGAGGGTGTGAAGGAGGAGGGGGTGGTCAACGGTGTCAAAGGCTGCAGAGAGGTCAAGGAGGATGAGAAGGGAGAAGTGGCCCCTGGCTTTTGCAGAGAGGAGGTCATTGGTGACTTTAGCCAGGGCAGTTTCAGTGGAGTGGAGGGGGCGGAAACCAGACTGGAGAGGATCAAGGAGGGAGTATTCAGAAAGGTAGGAGGTGAGACGGCTGCAGACGAGCCTCTCAAGAATTTTGGAGGCAAAAGGGAGAAGAGATATGGGGCGATAGTTCGAGAGAGAAGTGGGGTCGAGATTAGGTTTCTTAAGAATGGGGGATACGAGAGCATGTTTGAAGGAGGAGGGGAAGATGCCAGTGGAGAGGGAGAGATTAAAGAGGTGAGCGAGGTGGGAGCAGGTGGTGGGGGAAAGGGAGCGAAGAAGGTGGGAGGGGATGGGATCCAGGGGGCAGGTAGTGGGGGGGGAGGATAAAATGAGAGAGTGGACTTCCTCGCCGGTGGTGGGATGGAAGGAGTGGAGGGGAAGGTGGTTGGGGGGGGGAGGACAGAAGAGTGGGAGGGGTGGAAGAGAGAGTGGAGGAGGAGATTTCAAGTCGGATGGCCTCGATTTTAGAGGAGAAGAAGGAGGCGAAATCAGAGGCAGTCAGGGAGGAGGGGGTGGGGGGAGGGGAGGGGGCCAGGAGAGTGCTGAAGGTGGCAAAGAGGCGGCGGGGGTTAGAGGACTGGGAAGAGATGAGGGATTTAAAGAAAGATTGTTTAGCGAGTGAGAGGGCAGAGCTGTAGGATGAAAGGATGAATTTAAAGTGGAGGAAGTCAGCCAGGGAGCGGGATTTTCTCCAGTGACGTTCGGCGGAACGGGAGCATTTTTGGAGGAAGCGGGTAAATTTGGAGTGCCAGGGTTGGGGTTTGGAGCAGCGGGGGTGGACGGAGTGGGCAGGGGCGACCGCGTCCAGAGCGGAGGTGAGGGTGTGATTGTAGAGGGAGACCGCCTGGTTGGGGCAGGCCTGGGAGGAAAGGGGAATGGGCATTTCACCATCTTCTCATAAAATTAACAGTCCTGTTCCGACTCTAGGCTGGGACTCAGACTCTGAAAGCGAATTTTTGGAGGATACTAGAGAGTTAGTGGACGAACTTGCCAATTCTTCTGCTTCTGAAGAATTGGGTCTTCTCTGTACTCCATTAGAGAAGAGCCCAATTGTGTCTCCAGGGAGATCTTATAAAAAGAAAAAGAAGAACCTGAAAGGAGCATGTATGGAGCGTCTGGAATCCGCTCCTTAAAGGGGGGGGCTATGTTATGATCTGCCTTGTTTCTTTGTGTGTATTTTTGTTATGATCTGCCTTGTTTCTTTGTGTGTATTTTTGTTATGATCTGCCTTGTTTCTTCGTGTGCATTTTACCCTTTGTGTGCATTTTACCCTGTGTTATGATATCCTTGTTACCCTGTGTGCACATTACCCTGCAGTATCTGTGATTCTCCAGAGGAGCTGCTGTCCGGCCATTCCTCTATTAGGGGTTAACTAGACTGCTAATTAATTATCCTCACCTGTCTGTGGCCTATATATGCCTGCTTATTCCTGAATCCTTTGCTGGTCATTGATGTTCCTAGCCTGCTCATGTGTCTCTCTGTTCCTGGATTACCTGCATGTTTCTGGCTGCTACTACAAACTGGTTTCAGTTAAGTCATCTGCTGCATTTCTTTATTATTTACTGCTTGTTTGCCAAGATCTGGAAATCCATTGTTCCATTCAGCCTGAACTGTTACTGTTTATTTTTGCCTTACCTGGACTTTACTTTACTGCAATAAACAGTTTAAACGTTTATATCATGTGTCTGGCTCCATGGCTGTAATTAAGGAAGTGGCTGTGAACAGAACCCTAACAAAACACACCAGAGGTAGATGGCACCAGACCTCCTAAAACAAACTCATCAGAACCCATTTACTTTGTATCCAACTATTCAGGAGATGCAATCCACATTAAGAGAATTCTGAACAAGCATTGGCACATCCTTAAACAAGATTCAGTATTAGGTTCAACACTTCCTGAGTATCCGCAATTGGTTTTCAAAAAAGCCCCTGACATCACAAAATCGATCACATCCAGTTACATTCCTGCCAATATCCAATGCACAGAATCTAACTGGCTTAGTCAACAGATACCCACAAAAGGTTTTTTTTATTGTGGGACATGTTCCAACTGTAAAACATTACAATGCAGGAGTACCAAACCTCTTCTAGAATACATATCGACCTCCAATGGGAAAACCTTCAAAATTCAAGAATTCATCACTTGTAATAGTACAAATGTGGTATATTTACTGCAATATCAATGCGGCAAACAGTACATCGGTAGAACGATTAGGACCCTCAAAACTAGGATCAGGGAACATCTAAGAAATATTAGGATAGGATTCGAAAACCACCACCTATCCAGACACTATAAGGACACCCATAACTGCAGCCATCAAGGCACAACCTTTATTGGTATTAAACAAGTGACCCAGAATTGGAGAGGGGGTAACATAATACCCAAATTGAATAGGGAGGAATCCAAAGCTATTTATTTTGTCAGAACCCTCACTCCAAATGGACAAAACATAGAATTAGACCTCACCTTGCATTGATGTATAGAGTTGTCCTTTCACGGTAGTGCCATCTGTACAACACCTTGCCAGGCCAGGTATTGTTTCATCTATCCATGGGAAAGGCTCGAGTCCTACGGCCATACCACCTTGGCCATGCCCAAACCCACCCGAACTTGGAAGCCAAGCAAGGCGGAGCTAGGTAAGTAACGGGATAGGAGACTACCCGAGAACACCTAGTGCAGTAGGAACTCGCCTCTCCATTTGGACTGTGTCCACACTGGTATATATGGGCAGGTGGCCGTACAAGGAAGCCTACCGGCACTAACATTAAAATTGTCTACATTGTCATCATAACATTATACATCAAATATATCATGACAATATACATATATGACTGAACGGAGGTACAGTATGAACATTCAGTTCATCAGGTGTCGTTATATGCAGGGAATATATTAGAGCACTATTATGCTCTTAACTACGCACAGATTTGTATTTATTGTACACACCTTTGTGTACTTAATCCAGTATATGGATTAGTCAGTATATGTATAAATCTATATGTACACACGAAGACCATCCTTATAAATATCCTTACAAACAAAACTGCTTAGGCATGCCAAGGTTGTCAATTCAAGACGAGTACATTAAATTATATACATCTTGCGTGATTGTATATTGTGCAGATACATGTATTTAGTAACCTTCATATTTATACCATATATTTATTTGCCAGTAATGCACATATCTGTTTTATGCATATGATTGGGCTATCACATAAGTTATCCCGAGATATATGCTATATGTATGTAACCAGAAGGTTTTGACATGTATTCCCATTTGATCCCATTATATTACAGCTTTAATTCTGCATCATGGCTCCCAGGGTTCATAAAATTTGAGTGTACAAACACTTGAACGATTAGGCACACCATGGACCATAGATAGACTAACAGCGCGATCACCCAATCAGAGACAATTATACAACTGGGAGCTCTATAAATGAACACCCACTAATATTGGAAATATCTCCCTTGAGAAAGTCTGCTAAGATGAAACGCGTTGGGCCTCCGCCCCCATCCATCTATTGGCCAATAGCAACTCTCCGGAAGTGACCACAGACGCGGAAGTCAGGACCGGAAGCGTGTCGCACGCCTCCTGTGGACCGCTAATCTATCCTTACAGTAGCGGGGTTGATCACCCGCTGCTGTATGCGTCATCTGGACACTCCATTCTGCACGCCGCAGTCCCTCAGCGGGACCCCTAAGATTGACTGATACCACTATTTAAGCTTCACACAATTGCAAGTATTAGTCCCACAAGTGTGTGGGATACATATGGATTAAGCACTTTTTTTCATTAGGTATAATACCGTTAATTTACATCCCGTTATCGCTACATTACTTAACCACCAGAACGTGATTATTCACGTCTACCAAAACTGCAAGGACCTTATGAGACATTACACACTGTGATTAAATCATGAGCATTTCATCTACTAAATAGGAATACAATCTAACAGCCCAAGATTCACCCATTGGAATCATAGACTATGTCTACATCACGATACTTGTATCCATCTTGGTTGCGCCATAAACATCAATCTTGGCATTGGACTTTTCAGCTTATTCTAAGTATATGTTTTTACAAGTTTTAGAACCATTTTATTGACCTGCTTTATCCTGATATTGGACTTTTCAGCACAGCATAAGTACATGTATTCATATGTTCTAGAATTGTTTATTCAATTGTTTTATTTTATCTTATCTCAGCTAACAAATGTATAGGGATTAATAAATGAGACCTTTTATGCCATAGAGTATTGTCCAATCAGTAGAGGTTACCCACTACCATACATCTGGTACACCATACAATACATATTAGTATTTTAATTATTTAGTCAGTGAGCGCACAGGATAATTTTTGCTTGCTATTGTATTACTAGGGAGGGATCCCTGGTCCTGTTTGCAGCTCCTGCAACCATCAGGAGGTGAGCGCATATTCTTCACCGCCTTTTTACCAATTGTGTGAGTCCTGCAGCAATGTGGCACCAGTGGGAGCAGTTCTGGCACGTGAGGTTCTGGTACCAATATGCACTTTCCAAACACAAGCAGGGATGACGCAGGTGGCAGACCACAACAGTTTGACATCTGGGCTGGTTTGTCAAAAAAATGTGTGACCTTGACGTTAACTCCAACCAATCCTACTATTAACATGCAAAGGATGGTGGAGGGCCTATCAGGGATTAAACTGTATTTTTCCTAATTTTCACTAATAATGTTTGTGTGTAATATACACCCAAAGACGATTGCTCAATTGCCAAGAGTCATTGATGAAGAGGAAGACAAGCAGGCTTGTCTGTAAAATTTGCAGGCAAATTGTGCTGCGTTATATAGGTAACACCCAAAGAGAAGAGCTCCATTGCTAATTGTAATTGCTGAAATAGAAATAATAGGGCTGACAGTCTCGGTCTAAATCTGCAGTTACATTTTATTGTACCATAGCTCACTGTGAAACAGGAGAGGTGGCAGGGTTTAGTGATAATCTTCCTTAAACAAAACTAATTCATCCCACCATCGTAGAAGTCTGTGTAGCATGATGTAATTGCTGATAATGGCCTTCCAAAAGGGAATGACTAGTTGATTTTAGGGCAGTGCTGTCACGATTTTTGGGCAATTCTTTTACAACAGAGCAAATATCAAAATGTTGAGCGGACTCATCTGCATCACCACTGGGTGTCTTGGGAAAGACATTTTTTTACAACAAGCAGTTGCCATAGAAACTGAAGGAGAAGATGTTCAAACAAGATGTTGATAAGTCTGGGATCCTTGCAAAGAAAATTAAGTATTTAATCTACAATTAAAATATAGTTAGCACATTTAATTTGTTTTATTGCACACTATAATTTTCTGTAGCACCTTTGCAAAATGTATTATTAAGGCAATCACTTGACTCAAGCGAACAGTGTCTACACTTTGTTCACAGGTAACTACTTCGCTGGACTAAAGTATATTCCCCTCAAATGCTAGTCTTCTTGCAGCTGCTGCATTCTCCTACATGCTGTTGCAGAAACCAGATATTGACCATAAATGTTTCTGGACACAAACAGCATCCCCTGCATGTCATTTTTAAAAAGTTCTGTAACACCAAGTTGAGATTGTGTGCAAAACAGGAAATGTGATGGAATTCTACCCCGCTGAAATGCTTGACCAATATTGGGGTTGTAATCAGAAATGACAAATCCTCAAGAGAGTCCAAGCAGGATTAGCCATCTTTCAATGACATCCCTTAGTTTTTGTAACAGTTTGTCAGCTGTATGCCTCTTACTGAAGCCGCTGATACACAGAGTAGCCTACTTCTCAAAAATGTGACGTACCTGGGTACATGCTGCTGCTGTCCATGCTGGGGAAGGCGAATGACCAACCCAGTGAGCTTTCACAGTCATATAATCTTTAGTTTGCCCAGTTCCGCTTGTACACATATCTGTGGTTAAGTGTACAGTGGGTAGAATGCCATTTTGTCGCCCAATACTTTAATTTTTAGGAACTTTCCGGTACAGGAGAGAATTAGCTTTTCTAGTAAAATGGTATAGTGATGACATTTTCGAACAGGGACAGAGCACCTCAATTAAATGTCTTAAACCAACTGCATTAATAGTGGACATTGGACGCAGATCTAACACTAGCATAGTACCCAGGGCGTCTGTGATCCACTTTGCGACTGGGTGACAGGTTTCATTCTTGCTTCCCTCATGCAGAGGATTGTTTAACTGCCAATTGTTGGTTCAGGGGATATTGATTATGAAGGTGTTGGGGGGGGGGGGGGAGATTGCAGGTGCTGGGGTGTAGATGAGAGAAGGGAGGTAGATTATGCTGGAATGCTTGTTGTTATTTTTTTTAACCAAAGTTTCTGATTTTCCCAACAGTTTTCCAAGAACTCTATGAAAAATGACGAAACATGGATGAGGATCCCAGATGGTTAAGGTCCCTACCTCTACTGAGTGTGGCTTTAAAAACGCTACAAATGGCTAGACAACTCTTGCCAGGATTTGTGTAAAAATAATTCCACACATAAGAGGTGGATTTTTGGTCTTATGCCCAGGCATGACAATGGCCTTTTTGCTATCACTGGCAAGAACTGCAGTAATTTTTCTTTTTAAGTGTATGAAAATCATATAGTGACATAGGAGGTGGTCAAAATTGAATAAAAAATGACTGGAAATGAGTGTTACTGAGGTTAATAATAATGTAGCTACAAAATAATACCTAAATTATGTTATTTTAGCACCAATAAAAGTAATTTTTTAAACAAATTGCAAAACAAAACCAAAACCAAACACACGCAATGGCGGTTTTGCAAAACCAAAACACGACGGTAATCAGGATCCAAAACCGAATCCAAAACCAAAACACAGGGGTCAGTGACCATATCTAGTCATTAATGAGTTGACAAAAAAAATATTTTTTCCTCAAAAAAATACATTAGGGTGTTAATGTCTACTGTACATAAAATGCATTTTTACAGTTACTACTGATTGCAAACATGTTCTAGAATGCATATGCGGACAGCATCACTAGTAATCGGCACTGATGCTGGTGCAAGTGATACGACAGAGAAACACGCACCTTTGAGATGCTCGAGCTTGGCACACCCTTTCTGTACATTGAGTAAATGCATAACCCTCTCTCCTCCCTGTTCTGCCCAGTAGGGGTCCGTTGCGCTCAAAGATTAATTTGACATTGCTACACTCTGGCATATGATTCGCTTCTGGGCATGTGCAGAGACATTTTAAGCAACAAATGACATGTGTCGGCATTTATGTTCCTTAATGAATCAGGCCCCATGTGTGTATTATGAAAAAAAATGAGGCAAATGTGCTAAGCGTGATTTGCATTTAGAGGAGGAGGAAGGGAAGCATTGGAGATTGAAACATTTGTGAATTTTTGTTCTCCGAATGGTAAAAGGGTAGCTATACAGTGCAAACAATGTGTCCCCCCTTCTGTCATGAACTGTTCATACACTGCATAAAATTTCTTAATCGTGCATAAAAAAAAGTGACGAAAAAAAAAAAGTTGAATACAATTAATTTTACATGTTATATCTAGTTTGCCACTATTTGCAACCATAAAATAAAGCTCTTTGCTCCATTGTTCTTTGCTTAAATTAAGTGTTTTTAATTCCTATAATTTGTTGTTACATATGACATAAAATGTAAATAGGCTTAAACTTTTTCTTTAAAGAGCAAACAATGTAAAAATTTTGACTATAACGGATTTCTTAATTTTATGTTAATTTTAAGATTCTAAAGAGCAGACAAGGGGCCTGATTCATTAAGGATCTTAAATGAAGAGGTATCCTTATTTTAGTCTCCTGGACAAAACCATGTTACAATGCAAGGGGTGCAAATGAGTGTTCTGTTTTGCATATAAGTTAAATACTGACTGTTTTTTCATGTAGACACACATACTCGATAGCTTATTTGTACACTGAAATTTAAAGTTGATATTTGTGTGCTACATGAAAAAACAGACAGTATTTAACTTAGGTGCAAAACAGAAAACTAGTTTGCATCCCTTGTATTGTAACATTGTTTTGTCCAGGAGACTGAAATAAGATACCTCTTCATTTAAGATCCTTAATGAATCAGGCCCAAGGTCTTTACTCCTGAATCAGGATTTATATAATATATACTTGTTATAGAAAAGGAGCAATAATAAATTTTCAAGCAACATTTCCTAATGTTAGCAAAAGAGACATCACATCATATCTTAAAAGCATTTGTCAGACAATTTTCTCAATTACACACAGCTTTTAACATAACAATCATCATCATTTTATATAGCGCCACTAATTTTGCAGCGCTGTACAGAGAACTCATTCACATCAGTCATTGCCCCTTTGGAGCTTACAGTCTAAATTTCCTAACACACACACACACACACACACACACACACACATACACAGAGACTAGGGTCAATTTGATAGCAGCCAATTAACCTACTAGTATGTTTTTGGACATACTAGTATTTGTACTAATAAACAATGCAACTCACTTACCCTTCAAGCCGGACATCAGGTAAAGATCTGTTGAGTGCAATCATCTCACTAGCCATTAAATTGAATTGATTGATTTTAAACATTTCCTTCATCGTCTCTTGGTCCTCTTTAGGAAGGACAACAGGTTTCCCCATTTCTCCAGGGCCTTCATGTGGTTTCTGAAGAACACCAGGACCTGGGAGGAAAAAATGGTGACATTTACTTGAGTAATAACCTACCGACTCAATTACTGGACATTTCACCTTAGCTTCCTTTTATACGTGGAAAGCTTTTCTCATGCCTTATGTACCATAGTGTTTAGTTCTCCACCAATAAAATGTAATCATCAACATTTACCAAGCTCACCAATAAATTAAAAAAGGCCATAACAGTTACTTTTCAATTCACATAGTAACAACATATTGAAAATAAAACAGAAGCAGAAATAACTGCTATAGTCATGAGTACATTATTTGTGTGCATTATTTCAGATTATAGGTCAGTTCACAGAATCTATATAACTATATGCATCCTATAATTGGATTTTGACCATAAACTCAAAATGAGGACCTACATTTCATGCTAAAGAAATACAAACGTATAAGTAAATAGAAAGTAGGAAAAAAAATAGTTATAGTCTCACGTAAATTCTATACAATTTTAAAACAAATACGTAGTGGTCCACAGGACAGTTTATTAAGAACATAAAAAGCAATAATTATGCTTTCAATCTGACAACGGTATAGTGGAACAGTGCATCTATCAGGTTTGCCCGCAAGTTTAACAATTTTTTTAATTCTACTTGCAGTACTGATTGTACATGTGCTCTATTATCTCCTGTAGAGTATGTAACAGTGAGTATGTATCCCTATGGATAGCAAGTCTGATAGATGCACAAGCTTCCAAAGCAAATGTATAATGTACTATAGAAGGGACATACACTATTTTCTTAGATGCCTGTTATCCACTTACTATAAACGCAAATGTGTAGTGGACTTTATCACCATATTGATCATTGGTTAGTTTGAAAGTCCTTGATCCATTCACTATGAAGTGAAAATAGAGCAATAAACAAATCCTGTTCTAGCTAAATTTACCAACTTTAACCTGTGTATTTTACTATGCTTCCAAAAGAAAACCGTGTCAATAAAAATAATCTATATATTAATAGCATAAGTATGATGTTTATGAGTGACTTATTTCTATAATGCAGTTGTCGAGCAGGGCATTATATACCAAATGAAAGGTCTTGGTCTGTAGATTTGAAAATAAAATTATTGTTGTAATCGGTTGCATAGTTTCAGTGTTATTTCGCAAAAAATGTCCCCCCGCCATTTACAACAATGCATTACCATTACCTTCTGGAAAAATTTGAGTGTTGGCAATACATCTGTTGGTTGCTCTGGAAACGGTGACAGTTAGTGAACTTACCCTGTGCACCTGAGGGCGGCCAGGAACATGTTACCTGCTGGGTGGTCTGTAAACGGACAGTTACTTGCAGCCACCTATAATCATCGCATCTTGCAGGGACCTCAAATCAGTCTGTTGTGTTATTTCAGCTTTGCGTTGCATTACCCCAAGTGAAAACAGAAGCGTCTATCAAAATTAAATTTGACCATGCCAAGCAATGTAACTTCGATGTAAGAACTAATACAAATAATTTAGTGTATAAAGAAATTCTTTAGTTCCTTTAATATAGTGATTTAGAATGTATATTTATTCAATATATTTCGTTGTTAATGGTTCTACATGTATAATAATATATATATATATATATATATATATATATATATATATATATATATACATATATACATACACACACATATATATATACACACACATACATACATACATACATACATATACACACACAAGTTAACCCGTGCATGATTCTCATGCATTCTAGTCAAATCAAGCTACATAAGGTCTTAAAAAGGTTCTTGTCATGCATTTGGGCCTAGCCCAGGCCTCCTCAGGGGAAGAGCGTTACTTCCCGACGCAAGCGCCCTTTTTAATGTGTGTTCATGAGGTAAAATTACCGCACGAAAATAAGTTTGAGCCCTCAACTCGTAAATTTAGCCTTTACAACCCCTCCCACGGGGGGATGATGGAAGTTAACTGACTTCACTATGCTAATTTTTTTGTCATCTAATTGACCTGAAATTTGGTATACTGACATTATATGAGTCCTTTCTGAGAAAATAATTTTTTCCACACACACACGCCGCTAGGCTTTTACTCATATATATATATATATATATATATATATATATATATATATATATATATATATATATATATATATATATATATCTCTATATCCTATAGATTGTAAGCTTTCGAGCAGGGTTCTCTTACCTCTCTGTCTGTATGTATTACCCAGTATTGTCTTATTAATGTTTGTTCCCAATTGTAAAGCGCTACGGAATTTGCTGGTGCTATATAAATAAATGTTGATGATGATGATAATGAATTAGATAATGCTAAGAATTTAGTAGGTCAGTGTATAACTCCGCCCAGCAGGTGGCGCTGCAGCTTGTTTTGTTTTTTTCCACACGCCACTAGGATATATATATATATATATATATATATATATATATATATATATATATATATATATATATATATATATATATACACACACACACACATACATACATACACATATATACAGAGAGAGAGAGAGAGAGGGAAGTTATTGAATTCTGTTATAAAGTAATTTAGTTATTACATTTCAGTTGAATTTAAAGCGTTTACCACCAGGTTTCCATAGTATGAAATTAGGCTGGGTATACAAATTCACTAATTCTCAGTTAAACAAAAAAATGTGGTCTGGTCATGAACATATAAAATCTGCTGATGAAAAGGTTAAAGATGACCTATCACTATTGCACTATGTAGTTAACAGTGGGGGGGGGAGGGGGTTCTCTTGGAAAGCTGGTAACATGGAAAAACATTTTATTCATAACCTTGTGTAGCACCGTTTATGTACAGCTTTTAAAAATAGAGGAAGTGAATGTAGGGAGTCTTGTACTCCAACAATCCTGAATCACCTTCACAGGTGAGCTTTCAGACTAAACTATGCTCACTTTCTGGCCAGCTTCCTCTATACTTTATAGCTCTACAGCTGAGGAAGTTAGAGGATGACTGGCTTGTAGAGAGCATAGAGCACTGAGAAAAAATGCTTTCTTTCAGGGAATGGCTGTTATTTTCCCCATACAACACAATGCCTTTTGTTTTAAAGCAAAACAATATCATATCATAGGACTCGGTGGCAATCCATGATCTTCTGTCTTGAGCAACAGAGCACAGTCATTTTCTGACACCTAATATAGTAGGCTTATAAAATAACAATTGATGCCGAATACCTGTTACAATAGATTTTGAAATGACCCTTTATTGTCAATTTTAAAACAAACAAATTATTTATAGTTATATTGTATGTGCAGTAACCAAATCAAAGGTGATCAATGTAACTTCTGATTAACTTTTTGTCAAGCGAAAAAAATAAAGGGTGAAATCTACCAAAGGTCCTCCTAATTTTTTTGTAGTGACTTACAAATTTACAGAAATCAATGAGTGTATTAATGGGCTAAGCTACAAAATTATGTAAATGTCCAAAATTAATTTCACTTGTTTCAAAGACTGCCTGAAAAACAGTCATAAAAAGAAATATTTCCTATTCATTTACATGGATAATGCATTTCAATGGGTGCAGGAAGCCTGTAGTAATTTATTGAAAATACATTACTGACTTCCTATAAAGCCAACAGCATATCCAGCCCTCGTCAGAGAAGGCAGAGGGAAATTGAAGTATTGAAGAATGTAAGTAATAAAAGTAAATAAAAAAAATGAACTAACATGAGTACGCACACATACAGTGTGCATTTAGATTCAATTAGATGCAGTTTTAACTAATTACAACAGACACTACTTAAGGAGGATTTGACATTTTCTATATCTTGAAAAGGATCCACATAGAGTTGAAATGCGTTTGGTACAAAAGGTGTCTACTTTTAATGCAAATTCACTTGGAGAAATTGCTATTTAGGATTCAACTCAAATTACAACTACATCACAGTACAAGTCCCTGGATTAGCATCTTTAGTTGACTGTTTCGAAAACTGATGCAATTCCCGTTATCGCATATAAAAGTGTAACAGAAAAAAAGGATTTTTTTTTTTATTGTGCACTATACACGTTTCTAATATGAGTGCATTGTGAATGTAATTTCATTCTTTTTCTAATAAATGGTAATACACTGGGACAGCGGTTTTTTTGTCCTTTTCCCCCCACTTTATGAGATACGTTGTAACGTGCAAAGAAGTTAAAATCCACTTGCTGCTATTTGAATATGTTGAAAACCAGGTAACATCCTGGTGGAACCAATTTTAATTACACTACGAGTGAAACACCTCCTGCAAGAGTTAAAGCTATATAACACTACAGGTTTCTTACCAGATTGTGCCAATTATATGAAAAATGACTGTTAGGTCTCATATTTCATTAGTGTGCACACTCCCACGATCATGTTTTATCGTACCAAAGTACATTGTACTGTTTCATTTGATATTATGACCGGACAAAATCTCTATAACTGAGGAAATGATATCATGCAAATGCTGATGTGTGTATGTACGCATGACCAGCAGTGCAGGCATACACTGCTGGTCATGAGTTTACAGAGTCCCAATCTTTTCAGCAGATGGTTATGATAGATGAAGACCACAAATCTGAAGGTGTGCAGCCTCTTCCCCACCCCTCTAAAAAATTTAAGAGACTTAAGCTGTCATCAACACAGCAAACAACTCTGCCTTCTAAAGAGATAGCATCACAAATCCCCAAGGCGAGACCAAGGGAGTTGGTGGTTGCGAAGCCCGACCTTCCCATCACTGTACGGGAAGAGGTGGCTCCTTCCACCATTTGCAGCACGCCCTCTGCATATGCTGGAAGGATCACCCACAGTCCAGTTACAGATTTGGCTAATGAAGGTGTGAATGTTGTACACCGGGAGTAGGATATTGATGTAGCTGCCGCTGAGGAGGAACTTGACGAGGAGGATGCTGATGTGGTTATCTTAAATGAGGCACCAGGGGGGGGAAACAGTTGTTGTCCATGGGATGAAAAAGCCCATCGTCATGCCTGGTCAGAAGACCAAAAAATCCACCTCTTCCGTCTGGAGTTATTTTTATCCCAATCCGGACAACAAATGTATGGCCATATGTAGCTTATGTAACGCTCAAATAAGCAGGGGTAAGGATCTTGGCCACCTAGGGACATCCTTCCTTATACATCACCTGAAGAACCTTCATAGTTCAGAGTTTAGTTCAGGACCTGTGGCTAGGACCGTCAGCAGTCCAGGGACACCTAAATCCCTTGGTCCTGTTAAATACACACCACCAACACCCTCCTCGTCAACTTCCTCCACGATCTCCATCAGATTTAGTCCTACAGGCCATGTCACCAGCCAGACTGAGTTCTCTTCAATCCGGGATTCATCCGAGGAATCCTGCAGCGGTACGCCTACTACTGCCGCTGCTGGTGGTAGTCGGTCATCTTCCCAGAGGGGAAGTCGTAAGAACGCTACGTCTTTCACCAAACAGTTGACCGTCCAACAGTCGTTTGCCATGAGCACGAAGTAAGACAGTAGTCATCCTATGGCAAAGCGGATAACTGTGGCCGTAAACAGCTCTGTTGGTGTTGGACGTGCGTCCGGTGTCCGCCATCAGTGGAGTGGGATTTAGACGGTTGATGGAGGTATTGTGTCCCCGGTACCAAATCCCATAGAGATTCCACTTCACTAGGCAGGCGATACCCGGGATGTACAGAGAAGTACAAACAAGTGTCCTCAGTGCTCTGAAAAATGCGGTTGTACCCACTGTCCACTTAACCACGGACATGTGGACAAGTGGTTCAGGGCAAACTAAGGACTATATGACTGACAGCCCACTGGGTAGATGCATCGCCTTTCGCAGCAATAGCAGCAGCTGCATCAGTAGCAGCATCTCCACAACGGCTGCTCGTTCTAAGGCAGGCAACGTTGTGCTGACAAACTCTTACAGAAACTGAGGGAAATAATCTCGCAGTGGCTTACCCCACTTAGACTCTCCTGGGGATTTGTGGTGTCAGACAACGCCAGTAACATTGTGCGGGCATTACATATGGGCAATTTCCAGCACGTCCCATGTTTTGACCACACCTTAAATTTGGTGGTGCAGCATTACCTCAAGAGTGACAGGGGTGTGCAGGAGATGCTTGCGGTGGCGCGCAAAAATTGCTGGACACTTTCGGCATTCTGCCACTGCCTACCGCAGACTCGAGCAACATCAAAAAAGGCTGAACCTCCCTGCCATCACCTCAAACAAGAGGTTGTGACGCGCTGGAACTCCACCCTCTATATGCTGCAGAGGATGGAGGAGCAGCAAAAGGCCATTCAAGCCTACACAGCCACCTACGACATAGGCAAAGGAGTGGGGATGCGCCTGAGTCAAGCGCAGTGGAGACTGATTTCCGTGTTGTGCAAGGTTCTCCAGCCGTTTGAACTTGCCACATGAGAAGTCAGTTCCGACACTGCCAGCTTGAGTCAGGTGATTCCCCTGATCAGGCTGTTGCAGAAGCAGCTGGAGAAAGTGAGGGAGGAGCTAGTAAAGCATTGCGATTCAACAAAGCATGTAGCTCTTGTGGATGAAGCCCTTCGTACGCTTTGCCAGGATCTGAGGCTGGTCACTCTTTTAAAGTCAGAGGAATACATTCTGGCCACCGTGCTGGATCCTCGGTTTAAAGCGTATGTTGTGTCTGTTTCCGGCGGACACAAGTCTACAGCGGTGCAAAGACCTGCTGGTCAGGAGATTGTCCTCTGAAGAGGACCGTGACATGCCAACAGCTCCTCCTTCATTTTCTTCAACACCTGTGGCTGCGAGGAAAAAGCTCAGTTTTCCTAAAAGACCCGCTAGCGGGAATGCTGAGAACATCTGGTCCGGACTGAAGGACCTGCCAACCATTGCAGACATGTCTACTGTCGCTGCATTGGATGCTGTCACTATTGAAAATATGGTGGAGGATTACTTTGCTGACACCATCCAAGTAGACATGTCAGACAGTCCTTATTTTTACTGGCAGGAAAAAAAGGCAGTTTGTAAGCCCCTGTACAAACTGGCTCTATTTTACCTGAGTTGTCCCCCCTTCAGTGTGTATTCGGAAAGAGTTTTTAGTGCAGCGGGGAACCTGGTCAGTGAGCGGCGAAGGAGGTTGCTTCTGCAAAATGTTGAAAAAATGATGTTCATAAAAATGAACTATCAATTCTTCAATCAAGACCAGCACTGGCCTCCAGAGACTACAGAGGGACCTGTGGATGTGGAGTCCAGCGGGGACGAATTGATAATGTGTGAGGATGAGGAAGTACACACTGAAGGGGGCGAGGAATCAGAAGAGGAGGATGAGGACGACATCTTGCCTCAGTAGAGCCAGTTTAGTTTCTACAGGGAGAGATGAATTGCTTTTTTGGTGTGGGGGCCCAAACAAACCAATTATTTTTAGCCACAGTAGTTTGGTAGGCCCTGTCGCTGAAATGATTGGTTTGTTAAAGTGCGCATGTCCTATTTCAACAACATCAGGGTGGGTGGCAGGGCCCAAGTACAATTCCATCTTGCACCTCTAGCAAACTCTTGTAAACTGCCATCCTGTCTGCCACTGCACTGTCACTCCTAGATGGGCCACGTGTTTGTGCCGCCCACTTGTGTCGCTTAGCTTAGACATCCAGCTACCTCGGTGCAACCTTTTGGACTAAAAACAATATTGTGAGGTGTTCAGAATAGACTGGAAATTAGTGGAAATGAATGTTATTGAAGTTAATAATAGTGTAGGAATGAAAAAAAAAACCTAAAATATGGATTTTAGCACTTATGCTCTTTTAAAAAAAAATCAGAACCCAAAACCTCAAGCTAATCAGAACCCAAAACCCCAAAAGTGGCCGGTGCACACCCCTACTTATTGATGATAGCCTTCACAGTGTTCCATGATATTTGTAATATCTTTGAAATGCTTTTTATACCCGTCTCCTGGTATCTTTCAACAAGGATGCAACCAAGACATCTGCAAGGAAATTCTACAGGTTAATCACAATCACTATTATTGTTGACAGCTATATTCTAATGAACTTTGCACATGGTTTTGACTGGTTAACTCCCAACATAGCAACAGTTCAATTGTGAAAGTGTGCAACCAGGGTATTGTAAGGTTTTTTGTTTGTTTTTCATTCTTTTCCAAAAATTGTCTTTTTGTTTTTTCATTTGAATTTTGTTGGTTTCAAAGCTGGACATTATTTATCTTGATTTCAGGATTCACACCAGAAACATCTGCAATTTCAATAAGGATGTACAGAATTTTTCCATCCACTGTAAATAATCTAGTCCTAATATTTAATGCATATTTTTAATCTTATGTGGCAAAACTTTATTTTGTCATTTAATAAAAAATAACCAACACAAAGAAGTCATGTGAAAAAGTGAAGTAATATTTGTCTCTAGAATACTCTGGCATAAAGGAGATAAGGATAAACTCCATTAATCTGTGGCATTCATATCCTGTGGCTTAATAATAATCTCAAATCATCCTTCCAGCACTGTGCTCGACAAGTGTTGTGTTTTGTTCAGATGTAACTTTGCAAACCTAGTACACAGTGCAATTTTTTTTGTTTTACAGAGAAAGAGCTTTCTCCTGTGTAACCTTCCATGAAAGGTTTAACATGTTGGAGATTTTTCCTCAATTTCTCAAAGCATTAAATGAAATCTGTGGGTAAATTTGCTGGGATGGTCACTCATAGGAATTTTGACAACTATCTTCAATGTTCTCCATTTATAAATCTTTCATTGTTAAATAATAAAATTGTTTGGCAAAGGTATATAACCATTTCCTGAATGATGAGCAGCAGTGATCAATTTTGTTTACATACTTTTTTCAAAAAGTATCTACTCAGGAGCTACAAAGAGGGCAGCAGTGAGGATATTTGTGAAGCTTTGGTGACATTTATAAAGCTGTGATTAAAAATAAGACAAAATGCCTCATATAGCTAGCTCCCAGATGAATCTACCCAAATAGATAGGCTTGTCCCTACCAGACTTGGGAAAAAAGGCAAGCATCATGGTATTTACTCAACTTAGAGAATAATCTCTGTCCATATATCAAAAACCGTGGGTTGATTTGGAAAAGGCACTTAAACTCTCATTTCCCCCCACCTGGTTTGGGTCCCCAAATCTTGGCAACCTTTGAGTGCCCTACTGCCGCAGACAACTAGACACTCCAAGGTGGTGTGGGATAGAGTGTTGGCGACTAACCCTGAAGTTAGGGTTCCCACTAGAAATATCTCAATAGCTGTTTGGGCTAGTTTAATCACAGATCTGAATCTCAATCTCTGGATAACAAGTGGTATAACCGCACTTACTGATTTGCTTGAAGGACCAGGCCTGTTCTCTTTCACACAAATAAGGGAAAACGTTTCATCTCCATGCCCGGGAATTCTTTAAGTACCATCTGCTAAGATATTGGTTTAATTCCCTCCCAAGACAGGGTTTAAGTATTCCACCGCCTTCGGCTTTGCTATATACGAAGTTGCCAAAAGGAGACAACAAAGCCAACATAACCTTCTGGTACCATTTTTTCCTTTCCCCCTACATTAGAGAATAAAACTAAAATACAATTGCAATGGAAAGTAGACATCCATCTTGACCTAGCTAGTGACCAATGGGAAGCTATTTTCCTGAACTGTTACCTAATATTTCAATGTATCAATCTTACAGAAATGAAGATAAAATTCATTAACAGGCTATAACTCACTCCGGCCAGACACCCCACGATGTGGCCCGCTTAATTGACATTCTGCTGGCGTGAGTGCAATGTACTAGGAGACTTGATACACATATTTTGCAATTTCCTCCTTATTCAGATGTTTTGGGTGCACGTCTTTGCTTTAGCCAATAAAGTAATTACCCAGACTCTTTCCCCTACCCCATAGGCTCCCTTGTTATTCCATTACCCTCCACAATTCCTGTTACATGCCAAACATGACTTTAGCCATATCCTGATCGCTGCACGCAACACTATAGCCCAGTCCTGGAAGTCAACACACCGACACCCTGTGAAGAAAGTAGTGTCTCTTTTAAACAAATAATTAACTCCTAAAGTTTAATATTCTCTCCTGCAACTATATATCTATATATATCAAAAAGCAATATAAAAGTGTAAATGGCACTATTCACAAAATCAAGTTCAGTTTATAACTGTCCTAATGTGTATAGTCCAAACAGCAGCAGTGCAGAAGAGATTTAGAATGGCATACACAGTCTCATGTTTAAGCGGCAGCCCAATTGCATATTACCAGATGGTCAATCCGGACGAAAATAAATCTACAAAAGATAGAAAAGCAGGGCACCTCATGGTGTAATATTAGATTGTGAGATAATATGTTTACAAAGTGGTATGCGTACCAGATGTAAACTTTGACAATGCTCATAACATGTAGAAGTCAACTGGTTCTCAGGATCCTTCCGTCTGGATCTCACCACATAGATAAAAAAATGATGGAAATCGATAATCATGTAGTATGTTTCGTAAAATTCTCATTAATCACCCAGTGCTTAAGTTCATTGATCACCGTATTATTTAAACCACACCAGTGGGTTAGTTCACACAGAAAACATGCTTGTTACACACCAATTGGTATTCCACGTACCAGAAAAAATTTCACATATGGCTTATCTGTTACTGGATGCTTGCATCAAACTATTGCATATGGAAATATTTCTCCTCATTAACTCCACAGATAATGCATGAAAAGGAATAATGATTGATATAGTGTAGTATATAAGTAACACATTTATTTCAATAAAAATGCAATAGTTGCACTCACATAAGGCAAAAGAATAAACAGCATATCTGTATATCCAGCATTAAGACCTCAGCAGTAGAAAAGCATCTGACTCTTACCACCGATCACAATTTGTAGTCTCACACTGTATATTGGCAGCCTTAATGTCCACAGAAAACAGCACAATACTTTAACTATATATATATATATATATATATATATATATATATATATATATATATATGTATATATATATATATATACACACATACACATACACACACACAGCCGGATTTAGACCTCATGGTGCCCTAGGCAAGATATTGGTATGGGCCCCAGCCCCCCCTATGCCCCCCACGCCGCCCCACCCCAGCCCCCCACACTCCCCCCAGCCCCCCGCCTTCCTGAAACAATCCATAGCATTATATTTTTTTTAGCATAGCATATACTCCTATTGTTAAGTAGAAGGGTAAGCTATGTGCCGCCGCACATCATGCTAGTGGCGTATAGGAGCTAGCTGTAGGCTTCTGTCCCTGCCAGATTTGTGGCTGTGTTTAGCAATATGTTTAAGCAGTGCCTTGATGTGTCTGGAAAAGTCTTACAAAATAAAGTATCAGCATTTACAACAAAGCAGTCAGTTTCAGACTTATACTGATACTGGAAGGATTTCAATCACCAATGCACAGTACAATATACATCAGAACAAGTGTGGTCTGCATAAATTCAGATATATGGAAATCACAAAGGAATTGTGTGAAATTACTTTCTTAAAATACTATACAGTTTATAATGCACAGCTAAAATAATTATAATGTTTACTTAGGCTACTTTATTTCATACTGAGCACTAATCAATAGTTTAAGTATTTATTCCTAGTATGTGGCATTGAGCCATTATATGTACGGTATGTTTGTCTTGCTACTTTCTATCAGTAGATAAAATATACAGAATATTGACATTGTGGGAAAAGTCTACCCAGAATTTGTAAAGAATTAGTAAAGAATGTAAAGCATTATGTATCATCAGTGCTGGAAGTGAGGGTGTATGTGTGGCACTTCTTCACCCCACTTCCTTGCAAGCAGCATATATCCTCTACAAGCAGATACATGTGAGTATAAGACAGTTGTTGCATCCACCTGATGAGACTGCTGTTGTTGCTGAGCACCCCCTTCCTGTACTCTTCTTATCAGCACCTGGACCCCTTTACATCACCAGCCCGCCTGCAGCTCACAGGGAGATCTCTCAAAGTTGTAACGTCATTGCCCAAAGACGTTGAAGTCTGCCTGCACCCCAGAGAATCATCAGCCTCTCCAAATTACTCTATTTGCTTGTGCCTGAGGTCTATCACCACTTCAGCTCCCAGCTTACCTCACATCAATGGGCTCCCAGTCCCTTCCGAATCTGGAACTGCCCCCTGGTGCAGTGTGAGTCGCGGCACCGCCCCCTCCCCGCGACTCGCGGGTGCTGCGAATCGGGGGAGGGGCCGTTTGTTTTTTTGGTTTTTTTTACTCCTTTGTCCCCCCCATCTGGCCCCCAGAGAGCCGCTAGGCCCTAGGCAGGTGCCTAGGTTGCCTAGCGGTAAATCCGGCCCTGCACACACACACACACACAACCATAGAAAAATGTTAATGAAATTAAAACGAACTACAGTTAGTGTGTTCCCAGGATCTACAGCTTACTAGAATAAGGAAGCACAGATGTCAGGAAATACACAGCAGTACAGTGTGTGGGTCACAATTTTCCAGAAGTGATTTATATGATCGGATATACAAAGCAAACTAACTTTAGCTTTGACATGTTTTTACTACAATTTGTCCTTTAATTATACTTAATGACATGTTTCAATGTTCACTTTTCACATACAATAGGTGACTTGTTAGTTTCAACTAGTTTTGTGACTTTTAAATGTTGGTGAAATACACAAGACTAAATTTTACTGGCTCAAAAGGGGGTATTCAATCGGCCGCGTTACTGTTAAAAAGCAACGTGGGATAAAACTACCGTAATTATGGTATAAAACTACTGGGATAAAAACTACCGAATTGAATTCCCTCCAAAAGATGATAGAAATATGTCTCTAGTTGTACTAAAATTGAAAAATGATGCAAATTTTAGAACACCTATAAAAACAAATTTATCGACACCTTTACTTTAAAGCTTGAATTTGTAATAAAAATAATAAACTCCTATCTAGGTGGATGCAATTTTCCAAGGCAATGGTTCACTTGCTTGCTATTTGCCAATACTTTAAAAAAGTTGAAAATATCCTGAATTTGGGAGACTCAACAGCAAAGCAATCTGTCCACAGGTGGGGTTCTTTCGCAGTGCTCACTTGTGTCGTGGTTTGTGCCACTTCTCAAAAATCTCTTCACAAAAGAGTTTCGATTATTTTAATTGTTTTGGTGATATGCAAAAAGAAAAACTGTGGAATACGTATGTAATTACTTTTAAAAATTAGTTTCCTTATTAACATCTACACCTTAAATTTGTATTTGATAATTTATTCTTCGTTTTTAACAATGCATTACTGCAAAGGTGGCCAGCTCTCGAGCCGCATTCAGCTCTTTGAGTTTAAAATTGTGGCTTCTGGCCGGGAGTATCAATAAAGCACAGTTCTCAGAGTGCCGACAGCCACAGATTTGCATGAATCGGATTGCTCATCTGACCGACAGCAGCTGTGTCATGTGACCTCAACTCAATGCCGGCAGTAAGTGGGGTAAGCAATGCAGGGAGCTCCTCACCACCTGACGTACCTGCTTGTCCGCCAGCACATTTTAAAAAACAAAACCATTAGAAAAAAGGCCCGACACCCTCCTCTTCCTCCCCTCCGCTCTCACTGACCACAAACTAAATTATTTTTTGACTCTCAGAGTGAGGCAAGATTGATAAAACTTTTCTGGAATCCCCATATTGTGACTGACAAAGGATACAAATGTTAAAGTGATATGTGGATTAGGCACGGAGATGTGAAATTTTTTTATGAGCTTGTGATTTCCACTGCATTTTGATTTCAAGCGCCGTTTGTTTAAAGTGTTGAGTTAGATCCAGTAAGGAGTTGAATCCAGGAAGGGGTTTAATCTGGTAAGGGTCTAGAAAAGGCTAGTACTTTTGAGTTCACTGTAGGCTGTCAGAAGTTAAGATAGTCATAATAAGACGAGTGGTAGCAGGCATGATGATCTCACTCAATGCATATCTTTTCATATGTATGCACACTTGGAGCAAGTGTTTCAAGGTTTATACCTCTGTGAGAAATGTGAGCAATTGGTCTCTTTGGAAACCCATGTAACTGATCTAAAGTAGACCATTGAAGCATTGAGAGAAATTGCCAGAGTTTACAGCTCATCCTTGATGAGTTAGCTGAGCAGGTTGGAGCAGAGACAGAGGAGGATGCACAGATAGGTAGCTGGGTAACAGTTACTAGGGGTAGCAGAGGGAGGAAGAGGCAGACCAGTTCTGAGCTAAGCAATCCCAGCAGATTTGTCAGGTTGGATGAAGATACTTTGGAAGGCAGCTCAGAAATATTAGAGTTGGGTGAGACTGCTTCCTCTAGCAACCAGGGGAACGGTCTTTCCAGCATAGAGGGAACCAAAGTTACTCAGGGACCCAGGCAGATTGTGGTGGTGGTAGGGATTCAATATTAGGAAGGTAGATAAGGCAATCTGTTACAGGGACCATGCATGCCGAACAGTGTGTTGTCTCCTGGGTGTTGGGCTCGGACTATTGCCGATCAATTGAACAGATTGTTGGGAGGGGCTGGGAATGACCCCGCGGTTTTGGTGCATGTTGGTACCAATGACCGAGTTAGAGGAAGAAGGGGTGTCCTAAAGAATGATTTCAGGGACATAGGTCGCAAACTTAAGACATACAAGGTAGTATTTTCAGAAATACTACCAGTGCCGCGTGCTAGTCCAGGGAGGCAGCGGGAGATTAGGGTTGCTAATGTGTGGCTAAAAAAGATTGGTGTAGGAAGGAGGGTTTTGGATTCCTAGAGCACTGGGCTGATTTCTCGATCAGTTGCCATCTTTATTGTCATGATGGATTGCAACTGAATGAGGAGAGGGCTGCTGTGCTTGGGGAGAGGATGGTTAGAAGGTTTAAGGAGATTTTAAACTAGGTTTCTGGGGGGGGTCAAGCAAGTATTTAAGGGATAGACATTGAAAGTAGTAACTAGGAATTTCACAAGAGTCTTTTAGGGTGGAGAGGGGTGAAAGGGAAGTATAGACGATAAGGAGAAGCCCTTGTTAAAGCAAAAAGAAATACCTAAGGGAGGCAATAGACTTAAGTGTATGCTTGCAAATGCAAGAAGCCTGACAGGTAAAATGGGGGAGTTAGAACTAGTAGCAATGAAAGAGCAATATGAAATTATAGGTATTACGGAAACCTGGTGGGATGATACACATGACTGGGCAGTTGACTTGGAAGGCTATTCTCTCTTCAGGAGAGATAGGGTAAATAAAAGGAAAGGAGGAGTATGTCTTTATGTTATGCCAGAGTTGAAACCAAGTATTCAGAAAGTTACAGCTAGGGGAAATAGCTTTCTGAGCATGCTAAAACACCATTACATGTCCCAATTAGTATAGGTACTAACTAAGAACCGGACTATACTGGACCTAGTAATAAATAATTTAAACATAACATCAAATATTCAAGAAAGCGAGCACATGGGAAACTGTGATCAGAATATTGTCTCATTTGAAATTCGTTTCGAGAAGCAACGGTATAAGGCGGCGGTTCCCAAAGTGTGCGCTGCGGCTCCCAGGGGTGCCGCGGCGCTGTCACTGGGGTGCCGCGGGCAAGCCATAAAAAAAAAAGAACACAAACTTACCAATCCGCGCCGCGCCGGGACCCAGCAGACTCCTCTCTCCCGCAGCTGTCACTGACGTCGATATTCAGTGACAGCTGCGGGAGAGAGGAGTCTACTGGGTCCCGGCGCCGCGCGGATTGGTAAGTTTGTGTTCTTTCTTTCTTTTTATGGCTGGCGCGGGGCAAAGTTAGAGGATCGTAACAGCAGAGGGGGACAGCGTGGCAGCAGAGGGGGGGCAGCGTGGCAGCAGAGGGGGGGCAGCGTGACAGAGGGCAGCAGAGGGGGGGCAGCGTGACAGAGGGCAGCAGAGGGGGGGCAGCGTGACAGAGGGCAGCAGAGGGGGGGCAGCGTGACAGAGGGCAGCAGAGGGGGGGCAGCGTGACAGAGGGCAGCAGAGGGGGGGCAGCGTGACAGAGGGCAGCAGAGGGGGGACAGCGTGACAGAGGGCAGCAGAGGGGGGACAGCGTGACAGAGGGCAGCAGAGGGGGGACAGCGTGACAGAGGGCAGCAGAGGGGGGTCAGCGTGCCTGGGGCAGAGGGGGCAGAGTGTCTGGATGCAGAGGGGGCATTTTTGCATACAACTAAATAAGTATTTCTGTCCTGACCTAAATACTTATTACAATTTTTTGACCCAACTACTTCTAAAACAGGACTGCTCAGTAATTATTTTGGAGGGGTGCCCTGAAAAAATTTGGAGACTAAGGGTGCCGCGAACTGCAAAAGTTTGGGAACCACTGGTATAAGGGATCAACTAGGACTTTAAACTTTAGAAAGGCAAATTTGAATATGCTAAAGGAGTCTATAAAGTGTATAGACAGACATGGTTTTGAAAGAAAAAATACGGAAAAAAAGTGGGATGTCTTTAAAATGTTGTTGGAAACACACATATAACTTCAATCCTATAGGAAATAAATGTAAAATAATTAAGTCTAAACCAATGTAGCAAATTAAAAAGGTAAAATAAATGCAAAGGAATAAGCGTGTATTTAAATTGTTTAAGTCTGAAGAGTCCTTCTGTAGGTATAAGGAAATAAAAACATGTAAAAAGGAAATTAGACAGGCCAAATTAGAAAGTGAAAAACAAGTTGCAAAAGAAAGTCAAACCCTAAAATGTTTTTTTAAGTATATAAATGGCAAAAGTATTAAAAAAAAATAATATAGGACCCCTAAGAATTGAAATGAGTGGATTGATAAAATGATACTGAGGAAAAAGCAGAGGCATTAAACACTTTCATTTCTTCAGTATTTACTAGAGAGGAACAAGTAGTAGGAACAATAGATAGGACACAGAAATGAAACCGTACCATTAATTAATACTTGGCTGACAAAGGAAGAAGTAGTCCAAAGGCGACTGAAGAATATTAAGAAAAATGAAGCTCCTGGTCTAGATGGCACACACCCAAGGGTTCTTATGGCGCTAAAGTCAGAAATAGCTAGTCCACTATTCTTATTTTCATAGATTTAACATCATCAGGCTCAGTACCAAGGGACTGGCGAATAACAGATGTAATGCCGTTGTTTAAAAAGGGGACGAGATCACAACCAGGGAATAATAGACCTGTAAGCCTGACATCAATAGTGGGGAAACTACTGGAAGGTATACTAAGAGATAGTATTCAGGATTACTTGGTGTGTAATAAGATTATTCGTGGGAATCAACATAGATTTGTGAGGGATAGGTCATGTTAAAGTAATCCAATTAGTTTCTACGAGGAAGTTAGTGGGAGCTTAGACCAGGGCAGCACAGTAGATGTGGTCTACTTAGATTTTGCAAAGCCCTTTGATACAGTGCCACACAGGAGGATGGTTTATAAAAAAAAGGGAACTGGGTCTAGGAAACATTTGAACTTGGATGGAAAACTGGTTAGAGAATAGGTAACAGAGTTGTGATAAATGGAACATTTTCAAATTGGTCAAAAGTTTGTGGAGTACCTCAAGGTTCCATGCCGGGGCCACTCCTTTTTAATATATTTATTAATTAACTTTTGTGATGGTTAAGAGAATAAAGTTTCCATTCTTGCAGATAACACTAAACTCTGTAAAGTAATAAAAATCAGAGCAAGATTCTCACTAGCTTCTCTACAGAAGGACTTAAACTGGAGGATTGGGCGGCCAAATGGAATATAAGGTTTAACATAGATAAGTGTTAGGTTATGCATTTAGGGATCAAAAACAAGCACGCAATCTATAAATTAAATGGGACTAATTTAGGGGAATCTGTGACTGGATCACTTATAAATAACTTATGGTATAAATTTATACAAAGCAAAAACCGCACGTCGCTAATTTATATAAATTGCCAATGCACTTATGTTTGATAGTGTATATTTTAATATAGGAAATCCTTATTTCTGAGACCAGGGAAAGAAATTTGTTTCTTGTTTAACCTTGCAAGTGGAGATGCACTATTTCTGGAGATATATATCTGATACAATAATCCTTTGTGGATTGAGGTCTTTTGTGTATTGTGATGTGGGGAAATGGCTTGTTTGGGGTTTGTACCTTTCTTTGGGAATGTGTATTATGCAACTATCTGAAGAAAGGATTCATGTTAATTAGACCCTTTGATTTGCTAGATTTCCTGTCTATGAAATAAGAATCAGGAAATCACAGTAATGTTTTAGGAAATCATAGATAAGTGTAAATATTGTTAGCTTTACATTGCAGGTAAATTCATGTTTTGGTAAACAGGTTACATCCTGATTCTAAAAGTATCTCAGACCTTGAGGGGGCTGGCTTACCCAGTGGGGCTGTGTTCAAATGTATATAAATGCACAGTTTTGTTTTGTATTAAAAGTTGTTCTTCCGATTTCATATAATCATAAAATCGGTGTGACTGCAAACAAACATCACTTGCTTCAAAGACCTGCTTGAAAATATCTTCGACGCTGAAAATCCTGTGACCTACAAATCAGACCCAAAATCTTATCAGTTTCCAGATGTTTGGGGTTTGAACACAGCTTTTCCGGTACCACCGCTCTGCCTGCAACCCTGCAGCTCTAGTCCATCCACAGCAATCCTGATCCATAGTAAGAGGTCAGGAGTACCAGTCCAGGTACACCAGTAACGGGGTACACTTGCACCGTCAGAAGAACCTGGGTAATGGATGCAGTTAAGGAGTCCAGTGGTGGCAGAATTTCTAAGCCCCTCCTACTGCGGTGTCGAAGTCAGCAAATTGGATAAAGTCATTTCAATTAAAGTCTAGCAAACTTGGTTGTCGCTGTCTGAAAAGATGCGTATGGTACGCATCTACGTACAAGGGCACGCTATGGCGTGAAAGGGCGTACGCATCCACTACACGTGGCAGCAACAGTAATTGGTCTTTTACCATACATTCGCACAAACACGCATACTTATAAAATAGTACACATAAATGGTAGTTGCAACACAGTCAGTTATGTCGAAATATAGTAGTATTTATATGTTATATCAGAGTTACATGCATATTAGTGAAATACACGGAACAGGTTGAAGGAATCACATCATGAGTGGTATCATAATGAACCTTGTTACATATCCTACTGTTTGGTTCACTCTGTGAGGGAATGGCAGAGTGCATACACAAGTTATGAATGATAGGGAATTATGAACTACTTAAGACTAAGGAATCCTGGCGGGAAGAGCAAAGCATACCCCCTGCAGAGATGACCCCCCCTCCTTTGGATTCCTTAGGATGAACCAGCCAATGATTGACAACCCCTTGGACATTCCTGAGACCTGGACCAATAGATGCAAGCTATACCATCTTCATTGTATTACTGTATTTGATTGTGTATATAAGCAGCAGCTTGGGATCCAGAGTGCAGACATCTTGTCCCCAGACTTCAGGATTGAATGACTGCACTGGATCCAGAGCGCCTGCGATAAGTAACGGCTGCATTTACTATTACTTCGCTTGAGCATATTATTCTACTTATTAGGAATAAATCTCTGTGCTTTGGAAACACAAATCGAGGTTCGACAATCGTTATTGGTTAGCGACAATACGCACATAACAGCGGCAAGAGGGGGCATTTGGGATAACAAAAGGGAACGGTTGCAAAGTAAGCCCAGACAGTTCCCAGCAGCAACCGACAGTGTGGCATAGGCAGTCCATCCTGTCAAAGATTTTCTGGTGGCAAGAGGAGGGATAAGCGCAGGCGGCTTCTTGTGCACCAGTCAGGAGAGCAGAGTTATTCAGGAGAGGAATAACTAGCCAAGAGAACGCAAAGGAAGTCTAATTATGGTAAAATGTCCAAGATGGACCTTGAGATACGGTGCCAAGCAAAGAAGATAGAAATTTCTTACACAGCGACAAGGAGCAAAATGAAAAAGGTGCCGAGCCTGGAATGCGCAGTACAGGTCAGCAGATAAGGAAGCTGACATTGACCTGCAGGAGACATTAACTTCACACCTAGAGGTACCTGCAGTAACATCCCAGAACACAGCACCTGTTTCCAACAACAGTCCCCTCCCACAGAGTGGACCGGTAACGCAAATTTATCAGCGTGATGAGGGTAACTTTTCTGTACTAATGCAGCAGCAGGGGTCCCCGGGAGACAAAAAAAACTGAGGCGGAGCCGATGCCTATCGTCAAGTTGTGGGGCAATCGATGGGCATCAGCTCCTGCAGGGGCCTTTGCTTTGCCCCAATTGGGCTCTCTTCACTTTTCCAAAATTGATGACACCGTTGGAGATATTGATGGACATCTGCAGGTGTTTGGAATGACTTGTAGCCTCCATGACTTGCCCAAACAGGAGTGGGTAAAGTATCTGGTTCCCACGCTACAAGGAAGTGCAGTGGAAGCTTATCGAGGACTGGCCCCAGAGGACTGTGCAGACTGCGACGTGGTAAAACGGGCCCTCCTTAAGCGCTATGTTATTACCCCGGAGACGTAGCGGCAGAAGTTTTGGGACTTGAATAAAAGCATGCATATCAGTCATGAGCAATTTGACAAAAAGTTGCTACAGTTGGCAACAAGATGGATTAATGGATCTGACGCCAAGTCCTGGGAGGAATTAGTGGACTTAATTTGCAGAGAACAATTTCACAAACGGTGATGCAGCATCGGTGATGCACCACTCCTGCACCAGAGGCCCAGTTGGCGGATCAGTATGTGGCAGTGAGGCCACACTGGCAGAAGCATCAGGTTAACAGCCAACTCCAAAGGACTCCACAATCAGCGGGACACCCCTTTACTACTCACCCCTAAAAGCAAAATACCTAACCCTTCGGGTACCATCGAAGCCCAGAATGGAAAGATAGTGCTACAGCTGCGGAAAAAACGGTCATTTAAGTATGGACTGTCCCAGCACCCCAGACTCGTGCCCCTAATCCGATTCCTGTGTCCCGGTTGACTTGCTTAACTAGCGAAGGTGAGCCATTAGAGACCCCTGACAGCCCAATAGAGTGTGGCGTGTCTGAAGTTAACTCAGCAGTCACGTTTGTCCAAAAGACTCCCCAAAAACATGAGGAACCTGCAGCAGGGTCCAAGTGGGACCCCTGCAGGGAGAAGGACTGAGAGACTCGGGTGCTCACTACAGTTATGGGTGCCCCTATCTTATTGATCCTGCTGCAGTATTGCAGGGTCGCACTGCCAAAGTTACAGTGGCAGATGGACTGGAGAAGGAAGTGCCTGTTCCAAGGGTGTATCTGGACTGGGGAGAGGAGTTGCGAGATGTTACCGTTATGGATGGAACCCAACTGATGTGATTTTGGCAAACGATGATGGGGGTGGAATTGTGACCGCATTTGTCAACTCTATTAACCGGAGCCAAGCTGCTAAACTAATCTTCAGGATCTACTCCTGCACAACCCAGCCCAGCCCAGAGGAAAAGACCACAGCTGCTATTTCTTCAGGAAACAGCCCTTTGCCTTTGGAAAGACTATGTCCGCTAACAACGGAGAGGACGGTGATGCTTCTGTCCCTAGCAGTATGCCAGCTCCAGCGGCGAGTATAGCTGACCACTGAGACCTCCCTTTGACTGACCCTGGTTACACCAACACAGACCCCCCTGCAGCATTTCTTGACTTAGACGATAGTGAGGGCTGCAGGGAAGAGTTCAGGGCAGCTCAGCTCTCTGATCCCTCACTGGAAGGCATGAGGCACCAGCCTTCCAGCGATGTCGTTGGAGTGTGACCTGGCGTAAAGGGTTGTTGTACCGTGTAGCTAGGAAGGTAGTTGGGGATAGACCAGTGTGGGAGCAAGTTCAACTGGTGGTACACGGGGCTTTCATGCGCAACTAGATGTCAGTTGCCCACGAAATCCCTATGGCGGGACACCGGGGAAGAGATTGAAAACTAAAGCGCCTGACAGAACTTTTTCTGGCCTAAGTCCTGTGATGTGTGTCAGAGTCCCGGGTGCCCCAATGCGCGTGCTCCCCTCAGGTCCTCGCCAATAGTTGGGGAACCTTTTCAGCGAGTGGCTGTGTATATAGTAGGTCTCCTGCCTGTGCCCAGTAGATCGGGAAAGAGAAACATCCTCACCGTGGTGAATTATGCTACCCGGTATCCAGAGACTGTAGCTCTGTCCTCCATAACTGTGGAAAAGGCAGCGGACGCGCTGCCAGGAGGATTTCACAGAGTAGGGTTTCTTAGCGAGATCCTAACCGATCAGGGGACGCAGTTCATGAGTGAACTGGTCCAGTGTCTCTGGGCCAAGTGCGGAAACTCTGTACTGCCCCCTACCATCCCCAGACTAAAGGACTGTGGGAGCGGTTCAATGGCACTCTGAAGCATACGCTAAGGGCATTTTTAACTTCGGAGGGGAAGTGGGGGGGACGGGAATGCTACCTGCCGCTCCTCCTGTTTGGAAAGGGGCCACAGGAGTATACCAGTTTATCCCCTTTTGGAGTACTATATGGCCGCAGGGTCAGTGGACCTCTTGGTCTGTGTTGGGAAGGGGAGCAACCCACCCAGGTTTTCCCTGTGGTGAAGTATGTGTTGAAGCTCAGGAGATCGGTTAGATAATCTCATGGGGCACGCGCAGGCTAACCTAGCAAAAGCACAGGCAAAACAGACTATGATCAGGGAGCATGTGCCAGAGTGTTTGAGGTAGGGCAGAAGGTCCTTGATCTGAAGCCCACGCACCAGAACAAGCTCCAGGCTGCCTGGGCTGGAGCGTACACGGTCTCAAAGCGTCTGAGTGACACTTACATGGTGTCATTTGATAGTGACGATGGGTGGCAGTGGACCTACCACATAAATATGTTGAAGGCATACCATGAGCGTGTGGAGGCAGTAGCGGCAATTAGCCGCTTACCGACTAAGGAACCAGGAAATGACCCACTACCTGACATCCTCGCCGATGCCAGAAGTGAAGGTGGTGTAGAGGAAGTGGGCTGGATGAGCAGTAGAGTGTCCGTCAGAGGAAGCAGCTTGAGGCAGTGTTGTGGTCCTTTGCGACTCAGTTCAGTAGGAAACCCAGTCAGACTTAGTTGGTGATGCACCATGTGGACACTGGTGATCAAAGGCCAGTTAGGCAACCCGCTTATCGGGTCTCAACAAAGGCCAAGGAAAATATATACAAGGAGGTACAGGAAATGCTTCAGCTAGGGGTGATCCTGCCTCATTCTGGATTTAGCAGCTGTGGTGGAAGAAGGTGTGAGACAGTGCTGTGAGTTCCACAGCAATACCTGGGGTGCAGCCCAGGAATACTGCAGGATCCTGGGGAAAAGGAGGAGGAGAGTCAACAGGCTTTGAGGCCTTGTCCACGCCCAAGCCCAGCAAAAAAAAAAATCATGCTGGATTTTTAGCCGGGAGAAGGCAGGAAACATCCGATACTCAGCCTGTGGAAGATAAGGTACCTCCGGATAAATATTTGAGAGAAAAAGGAGTTATCAAATCTGCAACAAAATCAGGTAAATTCACTCTGGCTTTACAGCCTAAGCGAAGTTGAATGCAGCAAAACAAGATCATGCTGGGATTTCAATGGAAGTAAAGCAGGGGAATTGTTGTGAATTGCATGTGGAAGAAAGATCCTGCTAAGGGAAAATTAGAGGCTGTAAAGAGCATAAGCGAGTCTGATGTGACTGTGTGTCACCTTTTATCATCTGTGTTGCCTTTGAGCAAAGTGGATGGAACAATGGACAGTGAAAAGCAGCTTGTTAGTAAAAGTCAGTCTGCAGTTTTTGACAGTGATATGGCTGGTGAGAGGTTAACCAGTCAGCCTGTGAGTAATGAAGATTATCCCCACTGCACTCCCTCTGCATCATGTGCTACGTCAGTTATGGAAATTCCCCAGGCTCCTGAGGCAGGCCCTGTGGCAGGAGTATCAGACATTGCAGATGTTAACACCAAATTGGCTACTCACCCTGAAGGGGTTAATGCAAAAGTTGAATTGCCAGATTCTTAACAAAGTGAAGCTGAGAAAGTGTTGTTGCCAGAGCCGATTCGTCAACTAGAGTCAGAGGTTGTCAAGCTGCGCAGACAGATTGCCGTGAAAAGGAAAAAAAAGGAATTGTGCTTACAGTTCGGACCGGGCCGTATACAACCGCAAATTAGTGGTTATGGAAGCTGAATTGTTAGAAAAGATCTGCAGGAAGAACTTTCTAAGGGATCAGCATGATCAGGAGAGTAAAAAGAAAATTTTTCAGCTCTCTGAGGACTCTGGGCAGTTATCCGCAAGTGAGCCTGTTCAGCCTGATGATAGCGTGCCAGTTAACCCATTGTATATAACACCATTAGAGCCCTGGAGGGGGAACCGCTCGTGATGGGATCACAAACTGCCGCTGCAGAGGTGGAGGGGTTTGCACACACGGCGGCAGTCACTGCGGCTGGGCCAGCGTCCTCTTCTCCGTCCTCGATTGCAGTGATGCAGCCGGCGGTTCAGTGGTGTCCTGGAGGCGGAAGCTGAGTCATCGGCAAGTGCGGCACTTCTGGTGGTTATGGAGAGAGAGAGCAAGCGGGCTCAGCTGCATATTCCAGTGCAGGAGACTAAAGCTGATGGCAGTGTGAATTGGTGCGCTGGTAACCTAGCAACTGTGGACTGTGACTCTAAGTTAAATAATGATCTGCCGGTTTATGTTGCTTCTGTAAATACTGCTTCTAATGCCAAGCCTAATTTTGACAAAAATGCTTTATCCCCAATACAGACTAAGGTAATTGAAACAGTGTTTGGTCCATTAAAAATAGCGGAGGGTACCAAGGCTGCCTTTAAAGTAAGAAGCTGCTGCCAGTGTAATGCCAAATATGCTTTCACTGTCAGAAAGTGCTGATAGCTCAGTGAGTATGGGAGGTGCTGCAAGGCAAAGCTCTCTTTCAATTTGTAAAGCTATTGATTCATGTGTGGTTCAGGCTTCTGCTTCTTTAGGGGTTAATAGTTCAAAGCATATGACAGGCAATAGCGTGGGGCAGAATAGCATTTGTTCTAGTGTTGTTTCTCTAAATGAGAATCAGGTTCCCACTACATCCACTGTAGTAGTGGGGGATACAGCAGCAGTTGCCCCTGTATCTGGTAAAATTTCCTATGCTAGGGCTAGGGCAACCAGAGAGATAGGGACAATACGTCTCATTTCCACTCTCTGCCACAGTCCCAACCGCAGACAACAGGGCAGCCTTTTAAACGGAGAAATGTTGTGCAATTAAAGTACATAAGGAAATAGTCTTTTCCAAACCGTACAGACTTTATAAGCTTGTTATTTTCCCAATTTCGCTTCAATGCATCTGATCTGTTCGCGTGTATTCATCCCATAAGCTCCCCGGAATATGATGTGAGTTTTAGGTCTTACCGGGCTCTTGAGATGTTTTGGTCTAAGTGGGCAAATCTTAAAAATACCAACCCGTGGTCAAGCTACAGGGCTGTTCCCATAACTCGGCAGGAAAAAGTAAAGATTACAATTCTTGTCCGGAACGAATCTATCCCAGTAGCAGATCTAGCGTTCTAGCTCAATAGATATGCCCATTATTAACCCCATTAGAAAAAGTCCCAGATCCCAGCTGTCATGTCTGGGGCGACGGGTGGTCAGCCGTAGTCCATCTGCGATGCACGGAGGAATATTCCATCCTTGGCTTTTATTGGCCGAGATCGTATCCAATGCTTTTTTCCCTGGGCAGCCAAGGATGTGCCATCGCTGCGGTGACTTCCGTCACCTCAGCGTGAACTGTCCGGTGACCAAGTGTGAGCATTGTGGAGGCTTGGGGCATGAGACGCGCCAACGTAAGATCATTAGATGTAGTCTCTGTGGTGTAATAGGGCACCCCTTTAGCCGTTGTCCCCAGGCTTTCCACAATGTGGGTGAAATTCCGGATGGTGAACTGGCTCGGGTTGCAGAATTAGAGAAAAAAAAATTCTGTTGTTCAACTGGCACCTGATTCTGCTCTGATGAAACCTGTTCCTGCACAGAGGAGGGTACGGTCAGTGACTGTGGTGGAGAAAGCAGTAGAGGAGTCATTTATAGTCCCAAAGAAGAAGGGTAAGAAAGGGTAAGAAAGGGTGTGGAGTTAGCTTAGAAAAAGGGGAATTGATTGTGGAAAATAAATTCCTTGTTCTTTCAAGCGATGAGGAAGCAGAAGGGGATGTGGTGAGGTAGGTGGATGGGAGTTTGGTACTTAGACCTAAAGGTAATGAAAAGGAAAAGCAAGCTCAAGGTAACAACAGAGGAGAAAAGTAAAAATAAATAAAAAGTGGCTTATCTGGTGGGTAAAGATTTCTTGAAGCCATCTGCAAGTTCCAAGGTTAATCCACTAAGTGTGGAAGAGTTAGCTCCTCAGTCTTCTCCCCCCTCCCCTACCCCCTTCTCAGGTATTTCCTTCTTCTTCGGTGGCCCCAGTTACTACCTCTCCCCCTGAGAAAATTGAATTCCAAGCCCTAAGTCCTTCCCCATTAACCAACCCCCTTTCTGTCCCTGTAGATCCAGGTCCTTCGGATCCTTTAGTTCCTATCCCTCTCGGACAGTGATAATGTCCAATCGGGTGTAAGCGTAAAGAGATGGGGTTCATCAGAAGAGAACTCCACCAAACGGGCAAAGAAGAAGTAATTTTGGGTCCTACTTCTAAAACTTTGTAAGGATGGCTTCCCAGCCTATAAGATTTACCACCATTAATGTGGCATCCATTCTGTCCGGACAAGCTCGTTACATGGCCTTTGATTTTTTTCAGCACGGTTCAGGCTGATTTTTTATTTTTGCAGGAGACCAGAATAGCCCGGCTTGCCGATCTACAAGCCAAGAGGGAGTGGAAGCATGGGTCCTCATATTGGTCTCTTGCGGTCGAGCCGTACGGTGGGGTGGTGGTCCTTTTTATCGACATAACTGTCCAACGAATTATAGAACTCCAAGTAGGAAGATGTATGATTTTGGATATCAACCTGAGAGGACACGACCCAAGATTGATTAATATCTATGGTCCACAAACCAAATGTGAAATGAAGGGTCTTTTCAGGGAGATAAAGCCATATATTTTTTTCGGCCTGGCAGATAGTCTTTGGTGGTGACTTCAACACTATTATTAGGACCAAGGACAGGGAAGGTTCAAGGACATCTATAGGCTATGACTCAATTTTTCTAGTTAGCATGACGAGGCAGGCGGGTCTGGTGGATGTGCATGTTCGCAATTCTCCAGCCCTCACGGGTTTCACTTATTATAGAGGTAGCTGATGGTCTAGGATAGTTTTTTTTGTTAAGGAGAGCTCAAAGACTTTGGCTCCTGAGCTGAAGTTGGTCTATGACCACGTTTACCTTAGTGTATCCTTGAATGCTTCAGGGACTCTTCAGAAAGGTAGGGGCCTTTGGCGCCTGAACGCTAAGCTCCTAGAGGAGGAGGTGATAGGACAGTCCTTTAGGGACTTTGAATCCCAAGAGACACTTTTGGAGGCAGGTTGGAGTAGGTCAGAGTGGTGGGAGGTATTTAAAGAGAGGACCCGGAGTTTCTTCCATGACCTGGTAGCTAGAAACAAGTTGCTAAGAAAAAATACCTATTTGGCATTAAGAAGGAAACTTGCATTCCTGATCTCTTAACAGGGAGATGGTGGGGAAATATCCTGAATGAAGGCTCAGATGAGAGAGGTGCAATATGACCGGTTGTCTTCCTTGGTTCTGGAGCGGGACTATGGGAAGTACCACTCGCACAACCCTTACCTGAACTGTAGGAAGCCGGTAGATATGCAAGAGGTGAGGGGCCTGTATGATGCCGAGGGTGTTCTCAGGGAAGATTAGGAGGGCATCCTTGGTGTTGTGCAGTCTTTCTACTCTGATCCCTTGTCTAAGAAATCACTAGACAAAGAGAAGATGGACCAGTTCCTGAGGGAGTGTTAGACAGTCACGGCGGCCGCGGGCACCGCCGCGACACTCAATACCTTCCTCTGACGTCCCGGCAGTCGCCATGACGACCGGGGAGTCACTTCCGGATCCTTGCCGAGGCAACGGTCGGAAGCTCTGTGCCCTGCGCTGCATCCCGGCAACGGAGGAAGACCTCCCTGTCTGCTTGTGACCTCTGACCTCAGCTTATTCCTTGATACCGTTGTCTGCTGCCGGCCTCTGACCTCTGCTTGGACTTCACTCCGCTGCTTGGGTTCTCCCTAGCCGGTGCACACTTCACGACCCTCTGCCAGTCTGCAGCCCAGTCTGTCCCCACCATCAGGGGCTCCAGTGAATACCTGACTGGTAGAGTAGACTCCGGGTTGTGTTGTGCCGGCTAGCGGGGTTCCTAACATTATAACCGGCCTAAACGTTTCGGAGACGAAGTTGGTATGGAAGAAAGCGGAACCAAATAGTCTCCTCTTCAAGCCCTGGCGGGTAATATTGAGACTCTATCAGATGATCCGGGAACTGTCCCAGCGTTTGTCCTCCCCAGACGGGGTCCCCCGGACTACACTGCTCAGTTCTGGTTCAGTTGATGAACCCAAGTTAAATTTGCCTTCTTTAATGCACTAGGCCTCATTTATGATGATCCAGATCGAGTTGCCTCTGCTGAGGCTCATCTACGGGTTTTAAAGCAAGCTCAACGTTCTGCAGAAGAATACTGCGCTGAATTCCGCAGATGGTCGCCTGACTGAGTGGAACGACCCAGCATTACGCAGTCAGTTTCGCCTAGGACTATCAGAGGAGGTTAAGGATTCCCTTGTGCAGTATCCTTCCCCTGCCTCGTTGGAGAGCCTTATGCAACTTGCTATTAAAATTGACAGAAGAATCAAGGAGAGGAGAACAGAGAAGGAGGAATCTTCCTGCTCATCTGCATTTGTTCCCGCTCTCACGGATGTTGAGAAGCCTATGTCCTCAGGGCCGCTTCACCTATCTCCTGACGAAAGAAACAGGAGACTGTCACAAGGATTATGCCTTTATTGTGGGAAGAAAGGCCACTTCTCCTGCTCTTGCCCTTACAAACCTGAGAAAGGAGCATCTCTGGGAAAGATACACTTAGGCCTGCAAGTTGTTTCCCAAAAGAATGCTGTCCTGATTCCCGCACAAGTCACTTTTGGTGCCAGTTCCGTGACCTTATCGGCCTTCATTGATAGTGGAGCTGCGGGCAATTTCCTTGATATCGGGTTCGCCCGCACCGCTGGGATTCCACCTGTAAGACTCAAATCCGCTATTACCGTCTGTGGCTTAGATGGGAATCCATTGCCTGGAGGTAAGGTTGAATGGGAGACTCCGCCTTTATACTTGAACATTGGAGCACTTCATTCGGAGTCCATAACCTTTCTCCTTATTGATTGCTCATCGGTTCCGTTGGTTCTGGGCCATCCCTGGCTTCCTCGTCACAACCCTGTTGTGGATTGGGAGAGAGGAGAAATCGTTCAGTGGAGCTCGTATTGTTCACAGTCTTGCTTGACCCTGCCTCTGCGAATCGTCCAGTCTATTCCGGAGCAACTTCCCTCACAATACCACGACTTCTGGGACGTGTTTTCCAAGAGAGCTGCGGATACTTTGCCACCTCACCGTGACTTCGACTGTGCCATCGACCTCATACCTGGCTCCAAGGGACGCTTGTATTCTCTCTCGGGCCCCGAGACCAAGTCCATGCAGGATTATATTGAGGAGAATTTGGAGAAAAGCTTCATCAGGCCATCCAAATCTCCAGTAGGAGCTGGATGTTTTTTTGTGTCTAAAAAAGACGGAGGACTAAGACCCTGTATTGATTACAGAGGATTGAACCTCATCACAGTCAAAAACACCTACCCACTTCCTCTAATCTCCGTATTATTCGACCAATTAAGAGGTGCAACGGTTTTCACCAGAATCGATCTTCGAGGTGCATATAACCTCATCCGGATCAGAGATGATGAGTGGAAGACGGCATTTAATACACTTTCGGGCCACTGTGAATATCTGGTCATGCCGTTTGGTCTTAGTAACGCGCCTGCGGTGTTCCAAGATCTGATTAATGAGGCGCTACGGGAGTTCCTGGGTCATTTCGTGGTCGTCTATTTGGACGACATCCTCATATACTCCAAATCCTTAACTGTACATCAGGGCCATGTCAGACAAGTTCTACAGAAATTGCGAGAACACCACGTCTACGCTAAAATAGAAAAATGTGAATTTGAGGTGCAGAAAGTATCCTTCTTAGGTTATGTAATCTCCTCTGAGGGATTCTCCATGGACCCAACCAAGGTCCAAGCTATCCTGGATTGGGTACAACCAAATAATCTCAAGGCGGTGCAGAGGTTCTTGGGCTTCGCCAATTACTATAGAAGATTCATTTGCGATTTTGCTGAGATTGTGGCTCCTATTGTCACCTTGACTCGCAAAGGAATGGATCCAACGAACTGGCCACCCCAGGCAATAACGTTTGAGACTTTAAAGAAAGCGTTTGTATCAGCTCAGGTCCTTAGACATCCAGATTCTGAATTACCATTTGTTCTTGAAGTTGATGTCTCCGACGTCGGTGCTGGTGCCATCTTGGCTCAAAGAGATTCCCATACTCACCGCCTACATCCGTGTGCCTACTTCTCCCGTCAGTTTTCCTCAGCAGAAGCCAACTATGATGTGGGTAACCGAGAGCTATTGGCAATCAAATGGGCCTTTGAGGAGTGGCGACATTGGCTAGAAGGCGCTACACATCAGATCTCTGTTATAACTGATCACAAGAATCTACAATACATACAGTCGGCCAAACGCCTGAACCCGACAGGCTCGTTGGTCGCTGTTCTTCACCCGTTTTAACTTTGTGATTATCTACCGTCCAGGTTCTAAGATGCTCTGTTCAGAAGCTTCCTGGCACATCATGTTCCAGTTACTAGTCCTGAACCCATCATTCCCACTTCCATGATCCATGCTGGGTTAACCCAAGACCTGAGCTGCACCCTGCAAAGATTTCAAAGGTTAGCTCCTGATAACACTCCGGTAGGATGCTTATTCGTTCCTGTTCATTTAAGGAAAGCAGTCCTGGCTGAGGCACATGATAGTAAGACTGCTGGACATCCTGGAATACAGAAGACTTTGGAGATCCTCTCCCGTACTGTCTGGTGGCCATTGTTGCCCGCTGATGTCAAGAGTTATGTCCTCTCTTATGAGGGTTGTGCCAGGAGTAAGGTTCTCAGGAGTCGTCCTGTAGGTCAGTTGCTTCCATTGTCTATCCCTGCAAAACCTTGTACACACTTGTCTATGGACTTTATAGTTGACCTGCCACTCTCTGCAGGTCACACCACCATCTGGGTGGTAGTTGACTGCTTCAGCAAGATGTCACATTTTATACCATTACCCAGGCTCCCTGGTGCTCGAGATCTGGCCATTCTGTTCATCCAGCATATATTCCGGCTTCATGGACTTCCTACTGACATCGTTTCCGACCGCTGTTCTCAATTCGTGGCACAATTCTGGAAATCTTTTTGTACAGTTCTTGGGATCAAGATAAGCCTCTCATCTGCTTACCATCCTCAGTCGAATGGGCAAACCGAAAGGGTTAACCAGTCCTTAGAACAGTTCCTACGATGTTACACCTCGGAATTTCATGATAACTGGTCTTCTCTGTTACCCTGGGCAGAATTTGCGTATAATAATTCATGTCACTCATCTACCAAAACCTCTCCATTTTACTGCAATTTTGGTTTTCACCCCAGATCTAATTCCTTATACTCACTCAAGTCCGCTGGTATTCCGGAAATTCGTTCCACGGCCAGGGATCTCAAAGTTATCTGGAGAAAAGTACAGTCATCATTGAGACAAGCCTCATTTTTTGCAAAAAAAAAATCCGGACCGCCACCGTACCACCTGCTCCCTCAAAGTGGGCCAGAGTGTGGCTGTCTACACGCAATATCAGGCTCAGATAGCCTTGCAAAAAACTAGGGCCTAAATTCATCGGTCCTTTCCTCATTATCAAGAAGATTAATGCTGTAGCATTCAGATTAATAAATCCCTGGTTCCTTGAGGATCCCCAACACCTTCCATTGTTCTCTGCTTAAACCTGTGTTATACCCGAATCAGTTCCAGTCTTCGAATTTTTCTGTACGGAACACGAACAAATACATCATTCATAAGATCCTCGATTCTAAGAGAGTGCAGGGGCAGGTGCACTTTCTAGTTCAATGGAGGAATCGTGGGTTGGAAGAGCGGTCGTGGATTCCACAAAGACGGCTTCATGCTGCTAAACATTTAAAGGAATTTTTCAAAAAATTCCCTAAGAAACCTGGGTGTCGGGGTTCTTTGACCCCTCCTCAAGGGGGGGTACTGTTAGACAGTCGCGGCGGCCGCGGGCACCGTTGCGACACTCATTACCTTCCTCTGAGATCCCGGCCATCACCATGACGACCGGGGCGTCACTTCCGGTTCCTGGCCGACCGTTGCCAAGGCAACGGTCGGAAGCTCTGTGCCCTGCGCTGCGTCCCGGCAAGGGAGGAAGCCGGGCGCGCATGCGCAGAAGATAGTATGTTGTACTTAAACATCCTGGGGCTTGATTTAACAAGCCTGTGGGCTGATTAACGCCTGATACATTAATCAGGCAGGGGGATGTGTGTGATTCAGAGCTAGGCTCTGATTGGTGGCCACTAGTATTTAAGGCAGTGAGGTTTGCAGCCTCACTGCCGGTTATAGTTCTGTATCCAGTCTGCTAGCCTGCTCCCTGCTTGTTCCTGTCTATTGGACCCTGTTACTGCTTACCCGTGTATGACCCTTGGCTTGAATTTGGACCCCGCTTGTGTATCTCGTGACCCTGACCTTTGGCTTGAATACTTGCCTCCCTGTCTGCTTGTGACCTCTGACCTCAGCTTATTCCTTGATACCGTTGTCTGCTGCCGGCCTCTGACCTCTACTTGGACTCCACTCCGCTGCTTGGGTTCTCCCTAGCCGGTGCACACTTCACGACCCTCTGCCAGTCTGCAGCCCAGTCTGTTCCCACCATCAGGGGCTCCAGTGAATACCTGACTGGTAGAGTAGACTCCGGGTTGTGTTGTGCCGGCTAGCGGGGTTCCTAACAGGGAGACACCTGGTCTTGAGGATCTCAGCAGTTCGCTTGAGTCTTTGGGCAGAGAGATAACGGTGGATAAAGTCAGAGTGGCCATAGACGAGTTGTCTAAAGAAATCTCCAGGCCCAGATGGCTTAACCACCTTGTGGAGATTTTTAATGAAAGCCTGGAAAGAGGTTTATTACCTCCCTCCATGAGGGTTTCCGCACTTATTTTGCTGTCCAAAGGGAAGGATCAGTCGCGTATTGACAACTGGTGTCCCATAGCCCTTCTCAATGCCGACAAAGATTTTGGCAAAGGTACTTTTTAATAGAGTGATGCAGATCTCCGGTCAAATGCTTCCCCCCCCTCACAGCATTGCACTGTGAAAGGCCGAAGTACCTTCAGTGCTGTCCTGGGGGTCCGGGAGGCCATTGAGCGATGTCGGGCTGAGAAGTGGGGAAAGTATCTTTTAGCTCTGGATCAGTCAAAGGCCTTTGGGTGGATCACGAGTACCTGTGGGCTCTACTTCTGAGGTGTGGTCTTCCAGTGCCGTTGGTTAATTGGCTTCGTACTATTTACAAGCAGGCCGAGAGCTTCCCTCTTGTGAATGGTTGGGTAGGTCCATCCTTTGTGGTCAACTCTGGAGTATGTCAGGGTTGCCCCCTGAACCCCCTCTTGTATGTGTTTGCAATAGATCCTTTCATTCGAAGGACTGAAGGCGGCTCGATAGGAGGGGTGCTGTTGGGTCCGGAGTGTCCTTTGAAGGTGGTGGCCTACGCGGACGACGTCACTGTCGTCTTGTCGAGTCCTGCGGAAGCAATGGAGGTAGCAACTCTGGTCTGCAGGTACTCCGAGGCCAGTGGCTCGAAAGTAAACCAGGAAAAGAGTGAAGTTTTCTGGATGGGGAGGAAGGTTATCAGTTCGACCTTCCAGACAGCCTTCCCCGGGCCAGTAGCAAGATCAAAATTCTAGGAATTCAATTCGGACCTGGTGATTATGTCAAACAAAACTGGGAGATAAAACTGGAGGAAGCTTCTCGGAAAGTAGAGAGCTGGAAGCTTTCTCTAAGGGAAAGAGTAGACCTTGTGAAGACCCACCTGATCCCGGAGATTCTGTACATTAGCTATGTGTGCCTTTTGCCACAGTCTTTATGATCTAGGGTTTATGCAGTTTTCTTCCTTTTACTTTGTTGGAATAGGCTGAACCTGATGAAGCGAACTGTGACCTACAGATCGAGAAGGGATGGTGTCCTTGGTATGCTTAACCCAGTACTGCTCTAACAACTTTTTTAAAGTTGCACCTCAGTAGTTTCTTGAGACTCCTCCTCAATGTGTAGGTGGCTTTAGGGTCTGGGTGCATCCCTTCCTTAATGTTTAGATGGAAGGTAGCAGGGCAAGGACCTTCCGGGTCAGTCATGGGTATCTCCCGACTTAAGCATCTCTGGGATTGAAAGTGACAAGGCGTTGGGACCTGGAGGCGGGGAAGTTAGGAACTTCTCTAGAAGGGAGTTGGAGAGGAGAATCCTGCACTCTCACTTCTGGGTTCAGCTGTCACTAAGGGACTGCCCAGGTGATGTGTGCTCAGTGGGTCTTTCCTTGGTTAATTCTGGGAGAGTTCCTCTGAAGTTTTGGGACATTGCCTGGCTCTCTTTCCATGGTAGACTATGTGAGAGGGAACCTGAAGTATAGAAGTGCCGATGATCGTGGTTGTCCACGGGAGGAGTGTCAGGGGAAGGAGGAGACCATGGACTACTTCTTGCTTGAGTGCCCCTTTAACATAGCAATTTACAGGAGGGTTTCCAGGTCCTTGGGTACCTCTTGACTTTCGGGGCTCAGTTACCCTGAATGGGTCTATGGTGCATTCAAGGATAGGTGGCGGGATTATGATTTTGGCACCCTTTTTTTAGTTACTAGATACTTCACTTGGAACTCTAGGTGTCAGGTTTCCATTAGACAAAAAGTCTTTCCCTGTGAAGTGGTGGTGGGCAACATTCTCCACGAGGTTTGGAAGTTAAGGGATATGGAGAAGTGCCGGATGAACAATGCAAACTGGGTCAGACTCTGGCGGGGTCTGAGGCCTACGAAATGGGGCCACAGTCCAGTGGCTTTCTTGGTCTAAGGCCTGCTGTCTTTTCACCCCTCCCCCCTAGATTTTCTGAATCAAATGTTATTTTTCAATATGGCTTTGCATATGCCTTAGTTATTTCTTCTTTGCTTGTATTGGAATTTTTTTTTGGCACATGGGATTGTATAGTTTTGATATTTTGTTATGATTTGATTTCTGTTTATTTGGTGTAGGCACCCTTTCTGTTTTATTTTATGTTTTTATTATTTATTTATTATGGACTACAGCTGGACTTTTAAGCTGCATTTTCCCCTAATATAAATGTATGTTTTATGCGTGCATAAGATTTAAATAAAAATAATATTTCCAGACTCATTCTGGTATCAGCAGCTGTGGTGTGCAGTAGCATTAATGCAGAGCTACTGAGAACCAGTGATCCCTGGGATATCGCCCAGGGAAGCATGGAGAATCCCCAGGCTTCAGGGCCCAGGCCCAGCAGTCCAAAATCATGCTGGGGCCTCTGTTGGGGGAATGCAAGGAAGTTACAAAGTTCAGCTGGTGACAGAAAGCATTTCATCTGGCAAGAAATCGGATGTAAGCATGGTAGAGAAATCTACTGCAAAGACAGTAAAGACTCCCTCCAAAGTCTTTAACGCAAAGCCTAGGCCCGAGCCCAGCTGAGCAAAAGTATGTGGATTTTGCAGTGAAGTGTCAAGAAAGCAGCAACCTGTGCAAAAAGGGAATGAATACAGCCAGCATGGAGCCAAGTACAAGTGTGGATGCAAGCGCTATCCTAAAGACTGTGACTTTCCCAGAATCCTCTTTGTTCTTAGAGAAAGACAATGGATCTGTTGTTCCTGAGGTACGGCCTGGCAGCAGCAACAATGTGCCAAATATGACATCAGAGGTTGGTTTGGCTAGAGAAGAAACTAGTCAGCTGTTAAGCAGGGAGCATTGCTCTGTTGTGTTTGATCCTAAGGAAGATGGGGAGAGAACCTCTGTGCCCAGAGTAACCCCAGAGGCAAAAATTGCAACTGCAGTTCCTGATATGGGTGCTACTTCCACTCACCTTGAGGAGATCCCAGCAGGGGTTAATCCACCAGACATTGAGGGTATGCCAGAGGAGGTGCCCTTATTGGATCAAATTGGTCAGCTGGAGTCATTGGTGGTCAAGCTGTGTCGCCAAATTAGCCTAAAAAGGAAGAAACGTAATAACGCATATAGTTCTGATCGTGCAACTTATTCTCGTGAAATTGTGGAAATGGAGTCAGTGTTGACTGAGAAGATTAGCTTAATTAACTTTCTGAAAGATTGTCTGGATCAGGAAAGACAAATGGACAGTAGTCAACACTTAACTCTGAGCCGTTGCCTGCTAATGTGCCCGCACCTGTCACAGACAGTGTGCTGTCTAACCCGTTATATGACTATTAGAGCCCTGAAAGGGAAGCTGCCAGTGATGGGGCCACAAGCCTCGATTGCGGCAAAGCAGCAGATGAGAGTGGTAACCTGAGGACAAAAGAGGTAGCGGGCGCGTCACTTCCGGTTTGTGCAGTAGTAACGGAAGACAAAGCAAATCAGTCTAATGCTTCGGGACTGAATGTCATGGCAAATGGCAGTGTAGAAGACGGCACTGGTAAATCAGTAATGGTTAAAGTTAACCATTTAAGCAAGAATGACTTGCCTAAATTAAATAGTGTATGTGTTTCTGATATTGCTTCTGTAAATGCTGGCTCTGATGGTAAATCTGAATTAGATAAGAGTACATTGTCTCCTGTGAAGACTATGATAGTGGTATCAATTTTTGGCCCTCTGAAAGTGTCAAAAGGTACCAGGGGCGTGTTAAATGTCATAGAAGGTGCAGTGAAAACAAAGCCTTGCATGCTTCCACAGCTAGAAGGGGCAAATAATCCGAAATTGATAAAGAATGTTGTGCAGAGAAGCACTTGCCCTAGTGATGGTTCTTCTAATTCTTGGTCTGGTCAGGTTTCCACAGCTCCCTCCACAGTGATAAATAATGGGGTATTGGCAGCATCTATATCGGGCGTTCTGTCCTATACAAAAGTTGTATCAGGCAGTTCGAAGGATAGGGTGCATAACCCCCAACCCCAGGATCAGTTATCTGGCCAAACTTTTAAACGAAGGAATGTAGTGCAATTAAGGTATATGGGGAAGGAATCCCCCCCTAAGTAGGCCAGATTTTCTAAACTTAGTGGTTTTGCATTTTGGCTTTAGGGCTACTGATTTCTTTGCTTGCATTCATCCGGTTAATTCTCCAGAATACGACTTGAGCTTTATGTCATACCAAGAGCTGCAAACTTTTTGGATGAAGTGGGCTGGTCTTAAAGGTACAACACATTGGTTAAATTTACATGCCATCCATGTCACCTATCAAGAGAGGGTTAAAATAGAGTTGCTTGTTCGCAATGATTCCATCCCAGTTGCGGATTTAACTTACTGGCTAAGACGCTATGCAGATATAGTATCTCCTTTGGAGAAAGCCACGAACCACGGCACTCCTGTGGTGGCGAATGGTCAGCCATGGTAAAACCGAGATGCACGGAGGCTGGCACGCGGCATATTCCATCGGCAGCCTTCATTGGTCGCGATCGTATCCATGTATTCTACCCCGGCCAGCCAAGGATGTGTCATCGCTGCAGCGATTTCAGTCACCTCAGCATGAATTGCCCCACCATCAAATCTGGGCATTCTGAGGGTCTGGCACATGAGGCCAAATCATGTTCCATCGTAAAATGTAATCTATGTGGGCTAGAAGGCCATCCTTTTAGCTTTCCATAACAGTCAGGATATCCTGGACAGTATATTGGCCAAGGTTGCAGAGCAAATGGAAGTAGAAAACAGTGCACCCATATCCCCTCCACATTCTCTTCCTTCAGTGTCCAGTTTAGCTCAGGCTGATTCCCCTGTTAAAGACTCATCATGTCAGGTGGACAATGGGCAATTTAGGGTTCAGAAGAAAAAGGGGAAGAGGAGTGGTACAGGAAAGGGTAAAAGTGAGGACATGATCCTGGTGAACCAGTTTTTAGTACTGTCCAGTGATGAGGAGTTAGAAGGAGACATGGTGAGGGATGGTACGGGTAAACCTGTTCTTGCAACCTAAAGTGATGAGACAAAAGTAAATCAAAACCTTCAGTCCCTTGCGAACCCAGTGTAGCACACAAAAAACCTAGGGACAAGAAACGTGGAGAATTAGTAGGAAAGGCAACAGGAAAGGAATTCTTAAAGGCAATAGTGAAACCCAATACCAACCCTTTATAGATAGAGGAGATATTCCCTTCTCTCCCTGCACCCACTTGTCCTGACCTCCCTTCCCTCCCAGTCCCCCCTTCCTCCTGTGATGTTCCTCCCCCTTTGGTTGTGCCTACTTCTACACAAGATCCACTTTAGCTCCAGATCTTGATCCCGTGGTTCCCATTTCCCCTTACCTCCTGGCTCCTGACTCCTTGGTCCCTCCAGTTCAAGTTCCCCTGAACTCTTTAATTATGGACCTAGATACACCACAAACATTTGGTGGGGAGATAGCTACACCTGGTTTGGTTATGGTTGAGAGTGTTGGCCCGCAAGTGGATGGTAGCTAAGATTGTGAGGAGGTCTGCCTATCAGATGGCAAGGAAATCCCTGTAGGGGTCGGTGTGAAAAAGGTGGGGTTCCTCGGATGAGGACTCCAGACAAGTGAACTAGTAATTTTGGGTCCTACTTCTGTAAATCTGGAGGAATGGCTTCCCTGCCTATAAAAGGTTTTCCACCATTAATGTGGCTTCCATTCTGTCCAACTGTGCTCATTACATAGCCTTTAATTTTTTTCAGCACAGTTGAGGCCAATTTTTTACTTTTACAGGGGGGCCAGAATAGACCGGCTTGCCGACCTACACAAAGCCAAAAGGGAGTGGAGGCGTAGGCCCTCAATATTTGTCTCCTGCGGCCGAGCCGTACGTTGGGGTGGCGGTCCTTTTTACGGATATGATAACTGTCCAAGGAGTTATAGAACTCCAAGTAGAAAAATGTATGATTTTAGATATCAACCTGAGAGGACACGAAACAAGATTGATCAACATCTATGGTCCACAAACCAAATGGGAAAGAAAGCGTCTTTTCAGAGAGATAAAGCAAGCTAAAAAAAAATTGACCCGGCGGATAGCCTTTGGTGGTGATTTTAATACCATTATTAGGACCAAGGACAGGGAAGGTGTGACTGGATCCCTGATAAATAACTTATGGTATAAATTTATTTAAAAGGAAAAAGTGAAGGGGGCTTATTTATATATAATTGCACATGCACTTATTTTTAATATTGTGTATATTTTGAAATAGTTAATAGTTATTTCTGAGACCACGATAGAAAATGTGTTTTTCTGCTTTAGCCTTCCTAAAGGAAATGCCTTATTTCTGATGTATATATCTGATACAATGAGCCTTTGTGGATGGAGGTCTTGTGTATTGGGATGTGTTTTGTATGGAAGTGTTTGGGGATTGTAAGGTTGCTAGTGGAAATCTCCAATTAGGCATATGGGGAGGAAGTGAGATAGCAGGAAATGCCTGTTCTGGCCAAAGGCCCAGCAGGGGGTCGTTACTGTGTGGCCTTTGTCCAGAGTGAATTTCATAGATAAGTGTAAATCTTTTTAACCTTGAAATGCATGTAAATCTGTTTTGGTAAACAGGTTACATCCGGATTCTAAAAATAGCCTGTGTCTAAACTGTATAAAAGGCACTGGCTTGTATTTAAAACTTGTTCTTCTTGTTTCTGACCTGATCACTGGTACCTCCAACAAGTGCGAGAGCAAATAAACATCTTGCTTCAAAGACCTGCCTGGAAACATCTTCAATATTGCTGTATTCCTGTGACCTGCAGATTAGACCCTAAATCTAATACGTTCTCCAGTCGTTTCTGAGGTTGGACCCAGCTTTTCCAGTATTACCGCTCTGTCTGCAACCCTGGTCAGTGTGATAGGCCAGGGGGGATCCATCCACAGCATCCCTGATCCTTAGTAAGAGGTCAGGAGTACCAGCCCAGGTACACCAGTAATGGGGTACACCCGCAGCATCTGTTACCCAGAACAAACCCGGTACTAGATGCCGGTAAGAAGTCCAGTGGTGGCAGCATTTGTGTGCCCCTCATACTGCAGCAAGAGGGTGCATTTGGAATAACGTAAGGGAACAGTAGCAAAGCTCAGCCAGTTTCCAGCAGCAACAGACAGGGTGGCATAGGTGGTCCACCCTGTCACAAAGTCACTACCTGTTATGCTCTTGTTGAAAAGATAGATGAATTACATGCCTAATGCATCTTACAAGTAATTTAGGTAGTCCCAGATTGATGTGAATTTTGTTAAATCCAAGTTAGAAAATATACTACATCCTGATGCCAAATATCCAATATAATATCTCTGACTTGTGGTGCCAGGGGCTGGGTTATCCTCTGCCAACGTGTGTCAGAATCTGTATAAAAGAGCCCTTTTTTACTATGTTATTATACCATCTGAGCTTCTGGAGATCGCTAGTACCTCAAAACTAGAATGTAACTGTTCTTGTCATGACTACTGAGCAATAAAACATCACTGCTTGAAGATTCTGCTTAAGACCATTAACTACTGTATCCTGTGACCAGATAAGAGCTTACACTATAATCTGTTCCACGGTTGACCTGTGTTGAACCTAGCATCTGTGTCACTCTGCCCACTACCCAGCAGTCCTGATCCATAGTAAGCGGTCAGAAGGTACCAGCGAACAGCAAAGAGGCACTGCAGCAGCTATATACCAGCTACCCAGAAGTAAGCATTTCTAGGAGCCGTTGAAGCGGCCTAGTGGTGGCAGCAGAATTCTCCTAAAACTATTGTGCAGTTGGCATTCTCAGTCGGTGAGTGTCTGGTGGCAAGGTGACACTAGTAGGAGTGGTCAGCAACAGTCTTTCCAACAGTGAAAGAGAAACCCAGATAAACTGTGCAGGAAGAACATCCCTTAATTTTTCCTCCCCATAGAGACAGGGTGGCGAGGTAAGCCCATACCAGATCAGACGTCGATGCAAGATGTACATATGGTAGATCAGGAAAACAGAGGCCCAACAGCAAAAACAAGCAGCACTCACAGTGCAGGCAATGTACAAAACATAGCAGCTCCTCCAGGTGGCAGTCAATAGAGTAATATTACCAAGTCAAAGTCAGGACAAAGGATAGTCCAGTCAGGAGAAGATTTACAGTCATGACCAAAAGTTTTGAGAACAACAAATTATTTTTCAGAAAGTCTGCTGCCTGTTTTTATGAAGGTGATGTACATATACTTTAGATGGTCATGAAGAGTGATCAGATGAATTGCAATTAATTTAAAATTCCCTCTTTGCCATGACATTTAACTTTATCCCAAAAACATTTCCACTGCATTTCAGCCCTGACACAAAAGGAACAGCTAACATCAAGTCAGTGTCATTAACACAGGTAAGAGTGTTGACGAGGACAAGGCTGGAGATCTCTCTGTCATGCTGATTGAGTTAGAACAGATTGGAAGCTTTAAAAAGGAGGGTGGTGCTTGAATTCATTGTTCTTCCTCTGTTAACCATGGTTATATGCAAGGAAACAATTTTTCAAAACCAGCCAGTGCTTTTTATAGTTTTAAACACAGCCTCAAAGGGTAAGCCAACCCTCTTAAAGATGGAACTATTTTTAGAATCAGAATGTCATGTGTTTACACAAACATGGATTTACATACATTGCAAAGCTAACAATATTTATGCTTATCTGTGATATCTTAAAAACCTTGCTGTGATTTCCTGCATCTTATTTCAGAGCCAGGAACTCTACTAGCAAGTCAAAAGGTCTAATTAACATGAATTTAGCATGAGTTCATCAGTTGCAGAATACGCATTTCAAAAGAAAGGTACAAACCCCAAACATGTCATTTCCCCACATCATGATACACAAAAGACTTTCTAAACAAAGGCTCATTGTATCCGATATATACATCAGAAATAAGGCATTTCCTTTAGAGAGGCTAAAACAGAATGTGACAGGATGGACCGCCTATGCCACACTGTCTGTTGTTGCTGGGAACCGGCTGGGCTTACTTTGCCACCGTTCCCTTTTGTTATCCCAAATGTGCCCTCCTGCCGCAGGACGGGCTTACAAAGGCTGCCACCACTGGACTCCTATACCAGCATCCAGAACCGGGTTTCTTCTGGGTAACGGACGCTGCTAGCGTTCCTCGTTGCTGGTGTACCTGGGTTGAAACTCCTGACCTCCCACTATAGATCAGGGTTGCTGTGGATTGATCCCCCCTGGCCTATCACACTGACCAGAGCTGCAGGTAGCAGGCAGAGCGGTGGTACTGAAAAAGCTTGGGTCCAAACCTCAGACAGCCGGGGGAACGGATTAGTTTAGGGTCTAATCTGCAGGTCACAGGAATACAGCAATATTGAAGATGTTTCCAGGCAGGTCTTTGAAGCAAGATATTTATTTGCTCACACTGGTTTGAGGTACCAGTGATCAGGTCAGATGTTGAATTCAGAAGAACACATTTCAAATACAAGCTGATGCCTTTTATCTGGTTTAGAAATAGTCTATTTTTAGAATCAGGATGTACGCTGCTTCCAAAAACATAGATTTACATGCATTTCAAGGTTAAAAAGATTTACACTTATCTATGAAATTCACTCTGGACAAAGGCCACACAGTAACGACCCCCTGCTGGGCCTTTGGCCAGAGCAGGCATTTCCTGCTATCAGACTCCCTTCCCCATAGGCCTAATTGGAGGTTTCCACTAGCAACCTTACAAATCCTAAACAATGACACTTCCATACTAAATACATCTCAATACACACAAGACCTCCATCCACAAAGGCCTATTGTATCAGATATATGCATCAGAAATAAGGCATATTTTTTAGAAAGGTGAAAACAGAAAAAAACAGTTTCTATCGTGGTCTCGGAAATAACAACTTCCTATATCAAAATACACAATATCAACAATAGGTGCATTGGCAATTATATAAATAAGAGCCCTGCGCTATTTCCTTTAAATAAATTTATACAACAAATTATAAGTAATCCAGTCACACGCTTCACAGGCAAAGATATATTATTGCTTCAAGATTGCACCTAAATCAACCATTTATCGGACCATCAAGAACTTCAAGGAGAGAGGTTCAATAGTTGTGAAGAAGGCGAACGTCCAGCAAGCAGCAGGACCATCTCCTAAAGTTGCAGCTGCAGGCTCGGGCAACACCAGTGCAGAGCTTGCCCAGGAATGGCAGCAGACAGGTGTGAGTGCATCTGCATGCACAGTGAGGCAAAGACTTATGGAGGATGGAAAAACATGTGTAACAGATGGATATTCGTCAAAAGGTACAGGGAATGGACTGCTGAGGACAGGGGTTAAGTCAATTTCTCTGATTTATCCCCTTATCAGATTGTTTGGGGCATCAGGAAAAACGCTTATCCGGAGGAGAAGCAAAGGTAAGCGCTACCATCACTCCTGTGTCATGCCAACAGTAAATAATCCTGAGACCATTTATGTGTGGGGTTGCTTCTCAGCCAAGGGAGTGAGCTCACTCACAATTTTGCCTAAGAACACAGCCATGAAGAAAGAATGGTACAAAAACATCCTCCAAGAGCAACTTCTCCCAACCACCAAAGAATAGTTTGGTGACGAACAATGCCTTTTCCAGCATGATGGAGCACCTTGTCATAAGGCAAAGTGATAACTAAGGGGCTTGGGGATCAAAACATCAAAATTTTGGGTCCATGGGCAGGAAACTCCCCGGAACTTAATCCCATTGAGAACTTGTAGTTAATCCTCAAGAGGCGGGTGGACAAACAAAAACCCACAAATTCTGACAAACTCCAAGCATTGATTAGGCAAGAATGGGTGGCCAGTCAGTCAGTATGTGGGCCAGAAGTTAATTGACAGCATGCCAAGGTGAATTGCAGAGGTCTTCAAAAAGAAAGGTCAACATTGCAAATATTGACTCTCTGCATAAACTTAATGCAACTGTCAATAAAAGCCTTTCACACTTATGAAATGCTTGTAATTTTACTTCAGTATAGCATAGCAACATTGGACAAAAGGGTCTAAAAACACTGAAGCAGCAAACTTTGTGAAAACCAATACTTGTGTCATTCTTAAAACTTTTGGCCATGACTGTAGTGAGATGCTATGTTGGAAGAAATTTGTATTTTCAAACTTTTCTAAAAGAAGTCTCATGCTAATTAGGCCTTTTCATTTGTGAGTGACCAACAGTTCCTTTACCCTGAATGCACAAGAGGGGGGTGTTAACTCTTTCATCATGTGTTAGAAAAATAGGAAACCTAACAGCAAGTAATTTAGGTAATCATAGATTGATGTAATTTTTATTGATTTAAATTGTGTTAAAGTTTAGAAAATATTACATCCCGATGGTAATCATTAAAAGTAATATTTCAGACATTGTGGTGTCAGCTAGGATCAGGGGACTGGGCTACAACTTGCCAACATGCATCAGAAACAGTATATAAAGAGCTGTATTTTGTAGTTTAACTGTATTATACCATCTGTACTTCTAGTACCTCCAACTAGTGTGTAATTGTCCTTGAAAAGACCCCTTGAGCAATAAACATTACTGCTTGAAAATTTTGCCCAACTCCTATTGCCTGCTGTATCCTGTAACCAACAGATAAGAGCTTATATTCCAATTTGTTTCCTTGCTATCCTGTGTTGAACCCAGCATTTCTGTGTCAACGCTTTGGTCCTGATCCATAGTAAATATTGCTGCAGTTGGCATTTGCAGTCGGTGGATGTCTGGTGGCATGGTGACACCAAAAGAAGTGGTCAGTGTGACAGGATGGACCGCCTATGCCACCCTGTCTGTTATAGCTGGGAACCGGCTGGACTTAATTAGCCACCGCTCCCTTTCGTTATTTCGAATACGCCCCTCCTGCCGCAGTGGGGGGGGCCTGCTGCCACCACTGGGCACCTATACCGGCACCCAGAACCGGGTTTCTTCTGGGTCACTGACGCTGCTAGCGTGTCTCCTTGCTGGTAACTCCGGACCTCTTACTGTGGATCCGGGTTGCTGTGAATGGATCCCCCCTGGCCTATCACACTAACCAGGGCTGCTGGGTAGCGCAGAGCGTTGGCACTGGAATAGCTTTGGTCCAAACCGCAGAGACAGCCGGAGAACGGATTAGATTTTAGGGTCTAATCTGTAGATCACAGGAAACAGCAATATTGAAGATGATTCCAAGCAGGTCTTTAAAGCAAGATGGTTTATTTGCTCATGCACACTGGTGGAAGGTCCCAGTGTGATCAGGTCAGATGACAATTCAGAAGAACACTAACATGCTCACAGAGCTCCTCTTTTATACAGTTCAGAAATAGCCTTGAAATGTATGTAAATTCATGTTTGTGTCAATAAAGTATATCCTGTTCCTAAAAATAGACTAACAAAATTTACACTTATCTATGAAATTCACTCTGGCAAAGGCCAAACAGTAACGACCCCCTGATGAGGTCTTTGGCCAGAGCAGGCATGACACTTCATCACAAAACTTCGTTAGCACTTTCTGCTATCGGACTTCCTTGCACATGTCCTAATTGCAGGTTTCCACAAGCAACCTTACAAATCCTAAACAATGACACTTCCATACTAAATACATCCCAATACACACAAGACCTCCATCCACAAAGGCCTATTGTATCAGTTATATGCATCATAAATAGGCATATCCTATAGCAAGGTTAAACAGACAAATTTCTCCCCTGGTCTCAGAAATAACGACTTCCTATCTTACACTAAACAAGAATAAGTGCAAATGCAATTACATAAATAAGAGCCCTGCGCTATTTGCTTAAAATAAATTTTTACCAAAAGTTATTTAATAGTGATCCAGTCACAGTCAGTAACAGTCGATTACTGATTGTGAGAAAGACACCCAGATAAACTGTGCAGGATGACCATCCAGTCATCCTTCTTCCCCCAACAGACTGGATGGCGAAGTAAGTCAATCCGGTCACAGTGATTAAGCAGGTATCCATTTTTATTTTTATTCATTTCTTTTTTTTAAATAAAAAAAAAAAAAGATGGCAGTGTAGGTGAAAAGGCAAACATACATTTTATCATACTAAACAAATCTGGTGATGACCACTATACTTTAAAGGAAAGATGTGACAGAATTTACTTATTATTCATTACTACTACTACATATATAATAGCAACAGTTGTTGGGATTTCTACACATGTTGAAAAAATAAAGTTGGATTGTTTTTTTATTTATTTCCCTTCCCCCACACTGAAGAGCACAAATGCAATGGGAAAAATGTTGCAAGATTGCAGCCAACAAAATGAAAAAACAGGATACAAGGAAAACATAAGTAAAAACAACCAACTAGGAAATTATTCAGAATTGTTAGATAACGTAGTTTAATAACAAAAACAAGTCTTCAGTGAAGCATTCATAAGGAAAAACACTCATGAGAAAATGTATATCTGAACAAGAATTATATATTAAATGCAAAAGCTTATTTATTTTTTCTATTATACAAATTGCATTGCTTAAAAGTAAACACAATGTTTTTCATAATGGTCCTGTTTTTTATGTTCTGCTCTCAATTTTTTAAAGTATTCTCATATTTCACTTTTTTGATAATGGTGTATAAAAAATTGGCAGAGATGGTGACAACAGCCATAACTCCCTAGTCACTTTCTCCTTCAACAGGAGTGGCATAGTGGGTTGCTTCCCGTTTGTGAAAAAAACTAACATTCTTCACACAGTAAAGGTCATTCAAAAGATAAAGCAAACATAAATGTTTCCAATTTTCAGCTGTATTTTCCTCCAGTCAATACTTTATTAATACTGAAAATACTAATACCAATGAGAGAATAAGAAATAAGTAAAAATTTTGCCTCCAATAGAAAACGCACAGTATAGGATGATAAGTAGTACAGGTAAAGTTAAGGAGACTGATGCAACTACCATCAGAGGACATCCTGAAGCTAACACATATTCAAAACAACTCATGATGGCAGTACACACAGAAAAAAAAAAATAATAATAATATTATGTTTCTTGCTAAATGAAGTGACCAACATATCTGGAATTGTATAAAATAACCCTTGTGCAGGAATTTTCTCATTCTCTTTTTAGTCTTCAACAGCTGCATCATACACAATCTTCATTATATTCTCTTTTTCTACAGAGAACATGTGGCCTGGTCCCCCGAGTGCCTGCCGTCGTACGAGTGTGGTGGCCATCTTGAAATGTACTCCACCCTGCCACTAGCAGAAATGTTAAAGGTGTTAAACCTCTCTGGGCTGATTCACATGCAGGCTGCATGAATCAGCCCAGCCCAGATTGGTTAAAGGGACAGGAAGACCGATTACCTCCAGCTAAGACAAGTCTCGAATGTGTATAAAAAACAGCACTGTTTTGTATTAAAAGCTGTTCTTTCATCTGACCTGATCACTGGTACCTTCAACCAGTGTAAGAGCAAATAAACATCACTTGCTTCAAAGACCTTCTTGGAAACTGCTCTATCCTGTTACCTACAGATTAGACCCAACTAATCAGTTCTCAGCTGTTCTGAGGTTTGGATCCAGTACCACCACAGCTCTGGCCAGTGTGATAGGCCAGGGGAAATCCATCTACAGCAACCCTGATCTATAGGACGAGGTCAGGGTACCAGCCCAGGTACACCAGTAACAGGGTACGCTAGCAGCATCAGTTACCCCAAAGAAACCCGGTTCTGAATGCTGGTGTAGGAGTCCAGTGGTGGCTGCACGTATAAGCCCCTCCTACTGCAGCAAGAGGGCGCATTTGGGATAACAAAAAGAGACGGTGGCAAAGTAAGTCCAGCCGGTTCCCTGCAGCAACAGACAGGGTAGCATGTTTAACATTTTATAGACTTTAGAAAAATAAATTGTGGGGGTGGAAAGGGACAAACATAAAAGCAGTAATATTTCATTCTGAGAAAAGCCTGGTTTATGAATTGAATGTTTTTTCTTGTTTAAAATTGTCTTACTATATTTTTTTAATTTATAACAAGCATACATGGTTACCATGTGTCGAAGTCAGATAGATATTAATTGAAATTACCATATCCAATTTAACAACTTTATTGTCTTTGTCTGAAATTATGTATATAGCACGCTACGGCATGGAGGAGGTAATTCAGCCAAAACACGTGGCAAACACTTTTACACACGAACATGCACACTTGTATTTAGCTCACATTAAAAGTAATTAAAACACAAAGTTATTATACTGAAATGTAGCAGAGTTTATGTTGAAATATCATGTTATATATATATGTTAGGGAGATCTAAGGTTCAGGTTACAGGAAAACATATCATGTATGGTATCATTCTAATCCCCTATTTATCCACAGTTGTCCGGTTCATTCGCCAAAAAGGATCGAACATTGCGTATGCAAGTTATAGACGATAGGGAATAAATGATTAGAATGATATTGTCTGTGTAATGCCAAGATACCAGTTTGAACCAGTTCTTGGCGGGAAAATTAAGTATGCATCTTCTCGAGAAGTCAAGTCCACCCCTAGATGGCATCGTATGAACTGGCCAATTACCTGCATTACACTGGACCTTCCTGAAGCCTGGACCTATGGAAGCAAGCCACATCATCTGTATTGTTTCACTGTATTCACTGACCGTTTACAAGCAGAAGCTCTGGAATCAGTAGTTAGTCTACTTGACCACAGCCTTCAGACCTGAATGACTGTAAACTAGATCCAGAGCGCCTGCTAAAAGTAACGGCTGTACTTCTTTTATTCTGACTTGTTATTCTGCTACTTTTGGCTATTGAATCACATTGTGCTTTGGAACCACACGATTGCATCGACAATCGTTATTGGATAGCAACTAGACGTACATAACACATGGTATTATGTTTTTGGATTAAAGATTAGAATGCTGGCAATAAATTCTAAAATCCCAGGGGGCAGTTTTATGATACGGACATCTTCTACATCCACAAATGTTGCCACAAAACCAACCACTTTACTGTAGAAAATACAGTAGTGATCGTAGTGTTTTAGAGTAATGCATGAGCCATTTATTTACATGCTAAGAAACAAAGCTGTTAATCGTGCTTAAAATGTAAAGGCAAACTATATACACTTGTAGTTAACAATGCAAGGTTCTTCAAATTCAAAATTTTCAGATATGAACCAGAAAGCCAAGATACAGTGACTATAACAAGTCTAAAACACACTTCTTGAAATTGCAGGTGCTTGAGACGTAACACCTGAAATCGAGGTAAATCAACCTTACAACCAACAAATTTAAGTGAAAACCAAAGACAAACTGTTAGGAAAATAAAGTGAAAATAAAACACTGTCGAAGTCAGCAAATTGGATAAAGTCATTTCAATTAATATCGAGCAAACTTGATTGTCTTTGTCTGAAAAGATGCGTAGAGCACGCTACGGCGTGGAAGAGCGTATCCAGCCGCAACACGTGGCAATAACAGTTTTTACACACATTCACACACATTTGTAATTAGTACACATTAATTGTAGTTACAATACAGTTATTTATGTCGAAATAGAGTAGCATTTATGTTTAATATTATAAGTTATATGCATGTTAGTAAAACATATGGTTCAGGTTATAGGAAATGTGTCATGTCTGGTAGTTAGCGATGTTAGGGAATAAATGTTTAAAGTGATACTGACTATAAAATGCTAATAGACTAGTTGAAACTGGATTCTTGGCGGTAAAGTCGGAGCACATCCCCTGGAGAGATGACCCCCACCTTTGGATATTTTGGTTTGAACTGGCCTATGATCTGCAACATCCTGGACCTTCCTAAAACCGGGACCAATAGAAGCAAGCCACATCATCTGCATTGTTTTACTGCATTTCTGATTGCATTTAAGCAGGAGCTCTTGATCTAGTGACCAGTCTTCTTTAACCACAAACTTCAGACCTGAATGACTGTTCACTGGATCCAGAGAGCCTGCGATAAGTAACGGCTTTACTTATTTTATTTCGCTTGAATTATTCTGCTACTTTTGGATAATAAATTACTTTGTGCTTTGGAAACACAAATCGAGATTCGACAATCGTTATTGGATAGCGACAAAACACACTGGTTTCAACAGTGAGCACATCCTTAACTAATGTTATGTGAAGGCACCATCTGCTTTTATTGTAGATGTGTCTTTTTGAATAAGTCTCTATCAACCTCTTCCCTGCAAAAAAGATCAAGGTCCATCACATTGTGATAGGATAATCTCTCTTTAGCTCATTCTACAGATATTCAAATATATTGTGGTGTAGTCACTGACTGGGCCATTCCAAGACTGAGCTTGAACATGATTGTGCCACCACCATGCATCACAGTTGGTGCAGTGTTCTTTGACGATCCTTGATGAGTTGTGCTGCACCAAATATATCTTTTAGAAATAAGGCGACAAAAGTTCAACCTTAGTCTCATTTCCCCATATGGTTTGGGGTGATTGAATGTATTTTTTGCAAGATGTAGTCTGGCGTGTATGTTCTTTTCTTGTGAGAAACTGTTTCCATTGCCAACATACCCTATAGCCCAGAAAAGTGAAGACTACGGTAGATTGTTGTTAAATGCAGTGAGTGGCAAGTACCTCACAAATTCCTGCATCTCCATTAAAATTCCGAACGCCTCTTCGTAACCTCCTTGATAAGTGTTCTCTTTATCATGCAATCAACTTTGGAGGGGCACTCTGATCTTATACCACTTTCTCTCCACTTATCTTCTTAATTATTCCATGGTATGATGCCTTTGTAATTCTTTTAGAATTCTCTGCTAATTGATACTTTCCAACAATAATACCCCATGTTCCTTGAGGACCATAGCAGTCCCAGTAGTATTCAACTTCGAAAACTGCACTGAAATCCTACAGGAATAGCTGATCTTTATTTGAGGTTAATCACCATCATCATTTATTTATATATATTGTGCCGTCAATTCCGCAGCAGTGTACAAGAATATTTGTCATTCACATCAGTCGCTTAAACAGTTATATTATAAACACACATTTCAAAAAGGACAAAACGGATATTACTGAAAGAATAAACACAAAAGGCTTTTAATATTTACAGTAGTTTCCAAGTTTATTGTTCAGCTGTACTGCAGTAATTATTGTACTGCATTATTCAATTTTATGCAGGTAAATCAATGCCCACAATTTGGGGACTATAAAAGTTATGAATTAGACAAAATTAACAACCTGCGACAACAATCTACAAAATATAAAGAAACTAGCAAAAGTAATCTCCAGTCTTAGCCAGGTTTGAGGGACTTAATATGTGGGGTGAAAAATACATTTTGGACAAAGTTTAGGTAGTTACTAGGTAGGGGGAATGATAATGGTGGTTTAATAGCGTTAATGGTTATTCCAATTAGAAATTTTTGCCAACATATGTAAAAAATATCAGATACTAGAAACTACTGTCCTTTCTTGTCTGTGATTTTACAGATTTATCTTCCAATCAAGTAGCCAGAATTAATTACTGACCATTCCTACTGGGGTTACTCGACCACCAGACACCCACCAATTTGTAAGTGCCAACTATGAACAGTTGTAGGAGACTAGATGCTGCCACTACAAGGCTGCTTCACTGGCTCCTGGACAGGGCAGGATTAACCATAGGGCTAACTGGGCTACAGCCCAGGGGCCTATGGCACCCAGGGGGCCCTTGTAAGTGCTCAGCTGCAGTATTGATCGGTCGGGGGCGGGGGCACCCGCAGCCCGATCAGTGCTGCTGAGCACTTTCACTGCAGTACTTCCCCGGCGCGCTGTATTCTCCTTACTGAGGAGATCTCGTGAGTCTCACTCTCTCAAGATCTCCTCAGTAAAGAGTGTACAGCGCGCCGAGGAAGGAGGAGGAGGAGGCGGTAAGTGGCGGGGGGTGGGGGGTGTGGCGGCTCGGATCACAGGGGGGAGGGGCGGCTCGGATCACGGTGGGGGGGGCCCTCACGGGGGAATGGAGGCCCCCTTAGCCCAGGGGCCTCCATTCCCTTAATTCGGCCCTGCTCCTGGAGCCGCTTTTTTCTGCAGCATATCTTTGCTAGTGACTGTGGCTGGTTCCACCAGATCACTTACTTTGGATCAGGACTGCAAGCAGCGAGTGTTGGCTAAGCAGCTGTGTTCAACATAGGACAACCACAGAACGGATTAGATAAGTGATCTCTTCTCTATAAGTCACAGTGCTCATAGGTATACGCCCACATGCAATACAAAGAAAGTACACACAATACAGCAAACTGTGTGCTTTATATAGAGCCACAACCAGTCTCCACCCCCGATCATAAATTCAAGTACTTGGAACACTGCACCAATCCTACAGAATTTTTGAGTAGGATCGCTGATCTGGGGAGGTGGTAGACTGCACTGAGCCAACCAATCAGGACTAGATTTGACTGGGCTAATGGCCAGAGTATGCAAGCTCACATACAGTACATTTCTTCCCTGATCTGTCATGAAAGCACACCTCCCTCTTGCAAGCTGGATAGCTTACGAAACAGGGTTAATCACAATTATTATTTAGCATCTAGGCATAGGGAGTAATGCATTTTCTAAAACTGAATTTAAAAACAGAGTTTACAGTAACCTGGGATTTCCAAATATTTGAATGGTTCATCATTGGATCGGTTTCCCTATTAGCTGTACCAGACACATACAAGACAACCCATGTTAGGAAAGGAATGCAGTTGTCAAGGTGACATCTTTACCCTGATCCTGGCCTAGTAGAGATGCTAATTTACATGTGATATCGTGTTTCAGAGTCAAGTTGTATGCTGTAGAAATATTACCTTAGAAATAAATACAATGCTTGCATTTACAGTTATACACATCAGTCAAAAAAGAAAGGAAAAAAACAAAAAAAAGAGACTTCTCACACATTAGCATTAACTTTTACAGTTACACTATGCGTTACAGATCAATTTAAACCCTTCAAGTCTTTAAACATATTTGTCAGCAAAATCATAAAATATTCTTTGCTTATGCCTATTTATTGAGTATGTTAGTATCTCCAATTTTAAAGTACAGACCCCTTTAAAAGAGCATTGTTAGGGCACGTTTGACATGAGCTTCAACTACTAGGATAGCACAACTTTCTCATGCTTCATGAGCAACAGTGCTTAAGGTGTCCGCATGGGTTGCAGTGCATAAACTGCTAACACCTGGCAATGCATGTCTGCAAACTTAGCGGTTCATAGAAAATAAAAGCAATTTAGTGGTGCACAGGCAATTACCATTAAGAAACGAAGAAATGTGATATTGTCAGATGAATCACCAACATTTTCTCAACAAACAGATGAGTGAATACACGGTGCTAACCTAAAGGTGATTGTCTCTAAAGGGTTCTTGTGGCTCTAATGTTGTGGGGCACACTTTCACTTGGAAGGCAAGGTTAATACTAATTGCTACTTAATAGAACAGAGTGACCATCTTAACCCTATGTTACAGCAGTTCCATCTTGACAGGACGGGTGCTCCAAGAGCACAGTGCCTCCATCCATAAATATGTAGAATTAGAGCACAGGTGTTGAACCCTCCAATCATTTTTTTGTGGGACTGTAAGGGGAGAGCATCTGGGGCTGTATGGGACATTGGAGCAGTGACTTATCTCTCAGACTGGATATTACTTTGCATTCAATTGCTGCAGAATGGATAGAATGTTTGACTATTTGCTGCCTGTGCTCAAGTAATAAATCATTTCCTCCCTTGTATAGTATAGGTCTGTCTCCTATTACACAATTTTGTTTGCATTCATCGACAAAAAAAAAATAGAATTTAACTTAGCAGGTTTTATGTATGTTAACTCCAGTTAGGTTTCAGGAAGTCTTCAGTTATTGTATGACTGTCAACATTTGTAAACACATAATTGTTCTAATTTTTACACTTTAATACTGTCACAAAATCAGTTGGCTATGTCTTGCAATGGTGTCTGTTACAGTATCTGTTTTAACCATTGTTAATTTATAACTTTTCAGAGCTAGATAGATATCTATTTATATGATATTACTTTGTAGTTGCTGCTAATTAAATAAGGAAAAAAAAATGTTTGCATGAGGTTTTCTTGAGGGCAAGGGATAATGGTATCATCTTTAGAAAGCAGAGTGTATAAAAAGTAAACTGTACTACTAGTTGCCTCTGCTTTTTTTTTTTTGTTAAACATGATGTAAATGATAGATTTACGAAAATACAAACCAGGAAAAGTTTGAAACAGCATACTGATTAATCTCTGTTATCCACTGAAATCACAGGAACGTCTGTAGAAAGTTTTAGTGAACACTTTTCTCTGGTACGGACAGGGAAGCAGATTGAGATGCAACATTTAAGAGTGAAGAGATGTTTTACTAATGCACGGGAGAACAGACCAAAGATTTGGTAACAACCAATAGACATATTTTAGTACATACATGAAGAATAGCTTTTCACACATTTATAGATTTGTGTTTCTCTGGTAAATGTCATAGCTTTAAATATTACAATTGAATCCCAAAGCATTTAGACAGGGTAAACAGCATGCATCTCATATTTAGGGGTTTATCATATCAAAAAATACTAGATTAATCTACAAAAAAATATATAAAACACTAAATTAATATTAATAGAAAGAATAGTTAACATTCTACAAAAACCTAACATTATTAATGATAACTCTAGACCATATAATGATGAAACAATCAGTTATAGCTAAAGGACAGTTGGGCATATTTTAGAATGCTTAATGCTAACCTTTTCACTTTTTAGAGTGAACTGTTTACTATAAATTAACTTAAACTGAATATATACTGTATGCTAAGCATTTGCCCCGGCAATGTGTTCTCTCTTTGATTTATCATATCATTTTTAATAGTGATCTAATTGCCCATTGCATGAAAATAGAAGAAAAAAAAAAAAAAAAGGAACAAGGCAATCTCCTAGCTTAAAAGATTATGGTTTCCAAAACAGTAAAAATAATGTTACCTCAATCTCTCTGAATAGACAGCTACCTTAAAAAAAAAAAAAAACCACCTTATTTTACAGACACCAAATGTGGATTTATATTATAACGGTAGGAGGATTATGCAAATGATAGGATTTTCAAGCTAGCAGTCTAAAGCAGTGGTCAGGGAACAGGGGTAAATTACCCCAAATGGGGTAAAAATGAAATTCCTGGGGGTAATGCTGCCGATTCACATGCTGTCAGTTGGATTGTAGACCCCTTTAAATGTGAAATTGTTGTTGTACCAGAAGAGCCTCAAGGGTTGGCAGAGGCACTTCTTGAGCTTCGAAGCAATAATGAAGCACGTATTGCATTTGAAAACAAAGCAGATCTGTCATATTTTTGGATGTCACCAGCTGCAAAGGCATTCAAAATTGCACATGAGGAGGCAGTCAAAAAGTTGCTGCCTTTTGCAACAACCTACCTTTGCGAACAAGGATTTTCCACTCTAACAAACATAAAAACAAAGCAGATAAATCGATTGGACGCTGAAGACTGTATCCAAATTGCTCTGACATCAAAATGCCCCAATATTGATGCTCTCGTGTCAAAAATGAAGCAACATTATTTCTCCAAAACCTGAAGTTTTGAAGTTGAAGCTTTCAAAGAAATTTTGAATAGACTCAATAAGATTTTGGATTCCAATAATTAATAATATATGATTTCCTTCCTTTCAAATCAAGGGGGTAACATCTGTGTATCTAAATATATTTGGGGGTAAAAGGAAAAAAAGTTCCCTGACCCCTGGTCTAAAGTGTTGTTCTTATGGCAGTCGGTTTTTAGTGGTCCTTAAAGATACATTTTGCCTTTACTATTGTGTGTGTACGATTTGTCAGTTTAAAATTGTGTTAAACGGTTATTAAAAGGCAAGAGACACATTTGTGTAGTCTGAAATTTTTAAAACATTGAGACAAGCAAATAGGCCCTTTAAAACTGGGGTGAATATTCAGCAGTATAAGTACCTTGAAAATCCACACATCTCTAACAACAATAGGACGATGACGGTGCCTGCAGGAGTAAGTATCTTACAGTTTCTTTAGTTTGTTAGCATAGCTTTAAATGTACCTATTTATACTTTGAGAAAAGGATGCCCTACATTTCCTTTAAAAAAAAAAAAATCATATTCCTTAGATATGTAGTAACATTTCCTGCAGTAATCCTCCCTAATATTCCAATTTTTCATAGCTTTGCAGGCAGTTAGAATTACATTTAAGGTTTGTTTTTAATCAATTTATTTCGTTTTTTATTACTTTTTTTTTTTTACACAGTTACTGCACTCACCAAAACAGTTACAGTTACCCCGATGCTGCTAAGAAGTTCTTTTTGCATCCATAAGGCAAGAGAATAATAATGTTCACAAGTCATTACAAACAATAAAGAATGGAAAAAAAAAAAGTGGAGTGGACATTATCTTTAAATTTATCTATGGATGCAAAATCAGACATATAAATGAACCACCAAAAGATGTACATTATACTTAGCAGCTTTTGTTTTTTATATTGTGGCAGCAAATATTCTTTAAGATGAACATGCTGTAGTACTCCATATAGTACATTAAATTGAAAGGACACAATAATAAATGCTCACATAGATCAAATATTCACACAAATGTTTTAATGAAAGGAAATTTCCTTGAATATTAGATTACTTTAATGAAAATGTAAGACTATTAAAAGGTAGGAGCTAGGAAAGCTTTGAATTTTCAATTTGTGTTTGGAAAAATGTAGCCTCGTTTTACTTTATAAGGAACTAGAAACTACTAGAAATGCAACAAACAACCTCAGGCACTGCAGAACTCCATCAGTGAGGTCACTGACAATAGCAAGCAAAATATTCACCTATGCTGGCCAATCACAGGTCAGTAGTACTGTTTGGCCAGTTAAAGACATGAAGACTTTGAATGGCCAGATCATCTGGGGGCCAGTCAGTAGGTGACCACTTCCGCACGCAGAAAACAGGTATGTCCAAAAAAATAACATTAATTTCTCAGGCAAGTGTGACTGGATCACTATTAAATAACTTTTGGTAAAAATGTATTTAAAGGAAATATAGCAGGGCGCAAATTTATATAACTACATAGGCACTTATTTCTGTTTATTGTAAGATAGGAAGTCGTTATCTCTGAGGCCAGGATAGAAAAGTTGGTCTTTCCTGGTTTCACCTTACTAAAGGATATGCCTTATTTCTGATGTATATATCTGATACAATAGGCCTTTGTGGATGGAGGTCTTGTGTGTATTGAGATGTATTTAGTATGGAAGTGTCATTGTTAAGGATTTATAAGGTTGCTTGTGGAAACCTGCAATTGGGACATGTGCAAAGAAGTCTGATAGCAGAAAGTGCTAACGAAGTTTTGTGATGAAGTGTCACGCCTGCTCGGGCCAAAGACCTCATCAGGGGGTCGTTACTGTTTGGCCTTTGCCAGAGTGAATTTCATAGCTAAGTGTAAATTTTGTTAGCCTTGAAATGCATGTAAATTTCGGTTTCAATAGAGTATATCCTGTTTCTAAAAATAGACTATTTCTGAACTGTATAAAAGAGGTGCTCTGTGAGCATATAGTTGTTCTTCTGAATTGTCATCTGACCTGATCATACTGGGACCTTCCACCAGTGTGTGTGAGCAATAAACATCTTGCTTTAAAGACCTGCTTGGAATCATCTTCAATATTGCTGTTTTCCTGTGATCTACAGATTAGACCCTAAAATCTAATCCGTTCTCCGGTTGTCTCTGTGGTTTGGACCCAAGCTATTCCAGTGCCAACGCTCTGCGCTACCCAGCAGCCCTGGTTTGTGCGATAGGCCAGGGGAGATCCATTCACAGCAACCCGGATCCATAGTAAGAGGTCCGGAGTTACCAGCCAGGTACACCAGCAAGGAGACACGCTAGCAGCGTCAGTGACCCAGAAGAAACCTGTTACTGGATGCCGGTAAGGAGTCCAGTGGTGGCAGCTTGTGTAAGCCCCTCCTACTGCGGCAATAGGGCGCTTTTTGGATAATAAAAGGGAACGGTGGCAAAAGTAAGCCCAGCTGGTTCCCAGCAACAACAGACAGGGTGGCATAGGCAGTCCATCCTGTCACAGATTTCTGGTGGCAGCAGTGGGATAAACCCGGTCGGCTTTTCGTGCAGCAGTCAGGAGAGCCGAGTTATTCAGGAGAGGAATAACTGCAGCCAGGAGAACGCACAGGCTGGCAAAGTACAGTAAAGTGTCCAGGGCGGACCTTGAGGTACTGTGCCAAGCAAAGAATTTGGAAATTTCTTACACAGCAACAAGGAGTGAAATGAAAAAGGCACTGAGAGCCTGGGATGTGCAGTACGGGTCAGCAGATTGTAATGGAAAAATTATGGTACAAATATATGTTGGATAAAACAATGTTGATGTATAAAATCTGTATGATCATATGGTTTTCTGTATTCTGTTAAAATATTTTTCTATGTTATACCCTACAATAGGGCATCTATTCATAGGATGTTAAAATAGTCAGCAACTGTCATGCTATATAGAGAGAAGAGTGTAAGAGGTCACATATGCCCTTTGACCTGCTTAGGCATAGAAATATATATACTATAATGAGGTTGTAGAGATTATATATAACCAAATTTGTCCTTATGAGGTATATTCTTTAGTATGTGAAGTGGTTAGTGACGTATGTAAGAGGGGTGGTGTTACTTCTATATAACTTCTGTCTTACATAGAGGATATTGCCTGTTTCATGATGAATACAAGCCAATTGCATATGCAATTTGTAAGAATAAAGATAACCTTTGCTTTTTCAAATATTTATATTTTTTGAATCATTTATGCGTCGACATTTTGGAGGTGCCCATCGAAATATCTATAATTATCGATCAGCCAACACTTCTGGAAGAGGGGAGAGGAAAATATATACTCAATGGTGGCCAAAAAGGTAATATATTTTTAACTTATGATTATATATTTCTGTCTCCCACTCTCTGGGTTTGCTGAAAAGGTATTTATAGTTATCTCTGTAAGTGTGAAATAGCAAACGTATCTTTAATTGTTTGTCTATATGCTTTATATTTTTGAATAGAGGTATTTAGCATAGATTTGGTACCAATTAGAATTTCTCTTTTATGTTTATTACTCAGAGACTGTTATACCTTGTTAGCCATGGAATTAATAATTGAATGTATGCAAGTGTGATTGGGCTTTCTTTACAAGGCCAGAATGCAGGTCAGTTGCCAAATTCAAATATCACTCAGGTTAACGTTTGAAGGAGGCAAAGAATAGTTCCAAGTCACTTACGGTGAAACATAAATATACACTATAAGGCCTTAGATAGCAGTGCGTGTAACGCGAGTGTGTGATAAGTCCAGGAGTTATCGGACGAGATAAGGTGTGGATTCCCTAATAACGGTTGGAGCCGGTAAACAGGGAGTTGCATATTAATAGTGAGTGTAGCCCTATTACCATAGCGCAGACACTGGAGTATAAAAAAGATAAGCTGCGCCATGGAAGCATATGCAACCACACTGGAAAAGCCTAATGGTAGGTTAAAAAAATTTCCCCCTGGTTCTCCAGTAGCTATTATGTTCCATAAATATGGAAAAAGGTCTGTTCAATATGTGCAGAAATGGTTATCCTGAATTTACAGAAAAAGGAAATTTTGATATAAATGTCCTAGGAGAAATAGGAAAGGGTGTTTTTAAAAGTAAAGAAACGCAAGCTTTGCAATTTTGGTTAAATGAGGCTAATTGTCAAACCCTTAGCAATAGTGCAAGAGTTGAAATTTATGTACAGTGGAATTTTGCTATGGCTAAATTTTTAGATTATTCTAAAGTTTTTTCGATTAAACAGGGTACAATTGAAAGGGTAAGAGAATATAATGCTAGATTCAGAAGAGAAGTTGTAAATTATTCGGGTGTTTCTGATGTGTTTGCAAAAGCGGATTTCAAAAGTATTTTGACTAGTGCTATTGTGGAAGGGTTAAAAAATAATTTAAAAGTCAGAGTGCAAATTCATGACCCTCTATGGCAGGGGTGGGCAACCTGCGGCTCTCCAGGTGTTGTGAAACTACAAATCCCAGAATGCCTTGGCCCCTATCTGCTGGTTATCTACTGGCAAAGCATGCTGGGACTTGTATTTTCACAACAACTGGAGAGCCGCAGGTTGCCTACCTTTGCTCTATGGGCTATAAAGGATATTGATGGCTTAGCCACAATTGCTGCACATCATGAGGATAATATGGTAATTAAAAAGGTTGAAACTAATGTAAGGGTTAAAAATCCTGACAGAAGTAACAGATCACAAGTGATATGTTATAACTGCCAGGGGAGGGGGCATTTTTCCAAGTATTGCAGAAAGCCTAGAAAACAAAGAGACAATCGGGTAAGACCAGATCAAACAACAACCTCTCAGGATAATATTGATTAACGGTCTTAAGCAGCTCTTGTATACATGTGTCCAGTATTAAAAATTAATGTATAGGACCCCATTGTGAATATGACAGTTAATGGTAATAAGCATGAATTTCTGATTGATACGGGAACTGCAAGATCAGTACTAAAAAATTAAATTTTGTTACCAGTTACAGACAGAATTGTTATAGTAGTTGTTGGTCATGTAATTTCTTTAAAACAAATAGAGCCAGATAAAAAGTCACTTAAAGTCCTATCACAGATAAACATTATTATTTTTTTTATTAGCAGCAAATGCTTCTTCTAATTTATTAGGTAGAGACTTGTTGTGTAAGTTAGGATGTTCAATATATTGTACTCATGATGGAGTGTTTTTAGACATACCTGAGAGAAATAGACATGAAGTGCAGATAGCGCTTGATACAGATGCTAATATGCCTTATCACGACACATATGAAATTCAGCTTGTATGGTGCTAACAAATAGGGCTAAATAATATGGTAGATGACATGCTAGAAAATGTACCTAGTCAGTTGTGGACTACAGATTTAAATGAGTCTGGGAAAATGAAGATTAGCTCAATCTCTGTTAAATTGAAATTAAATGTATCAAATTATGAGTTGTCACTTATTTTGTTTTCTCATGAATATTCAGGTCATGCAGCTGGTGTTTTGACACAGCCCCATGGGAATATCCCCAGACCTGTTGCATACTACAGTAAGCAACTTGATCCCGTGGCTAGAAGGCTTCCAAATTGTTTAAAACTGTTGCAGCCACAGCTATGTTGGTAGACAAATATGCTAATAGTTTTGGGAAATCCACTTACTGTTCAAGTGTCACATGTTGTACTAACGCTTTTAAATTGTCATATGACTAGACATGTTACAAATTGCAGACTAACAAAATGGGAATTGATTCTTCTAATGGCTGCAAATACTACACTTGTCAGAAGTAACGTTTTAAATATTCTGCTACAATTGTTTATTACTTCTGATATTGAACCTGGTAAGATTAAAAAGGAGGGGAAGGTATATTTGAATACACCAGATAATGATTTGGCATTAAGTGAATCAGATGAGGAGAATCCAAACAAAAGTGAACGTCAGAATTTTGAATATTTTGCTCATGAACCACATGATTGTGTTGTATACATGTAGCAAACTACTGCATCATGATCAGATTTAAGAAATACCATTGCAAAATCCTGATTTAATTTTCTATGTAGATGGTGGTTGTCATAGGAGAAAAGATACAGGAGCATTGAAGTCAGGATTTGAAATAGTGGATGATAATGTGACTATATATTCTGAAAGCTTATCGGTTCCACATTTTGCTCAGATCGCTGAATTAAAAGCATTAATTAAAGCTTGTCAATTGTCAGAGGATAAAACAGTAAATATTTACACGGATAGTAAATATGGGTTTGGTGTTGTTCATGATTATGCTGAAATATGGCGACAAAGAAATGTCATTACAGCTGAAGGTACAACAGTCACTCATCATGAAATTGTAAATGAATTATTGAATGCTATTCAGTTACCAAAACAGGTAGCAGTTATTAAATGCCAAGCGCATATGACAGGACATGATGAAGTAACAAAAGAAAATCATAGAGCTGACTGAGCTGCTAAGAAAGCAGCAGAAAGAGACATTGCACAGATTGTTGAAAATACTATAATTATAAATGTTGAAATACATGATCAAATTGAACTAATTGAGATGCAAAAAGGTTGTGTTTCACAGGAAAAGGCCCGATGGGAAATGGCAGGATGTCAAATTGGTAAAGATGGACTGTGGCGTGGAAAGGGAGGTAAGCCTGTAGTTCTCAGAGCACTTTTACCAGCAAATGGCACACATGAGTCATGGATTAACCCATGCAGGTAAGACTGCTATGAAGAATATAGTCCATATGTATTGGTGTGCACCTGGATTTTCAGCCATAGCTGCCAGGTACTGTGCTTGATGTATTATCTACCTATAGAGTAATGCAGGGAAGGCAGTAAAAACAATACCTAATCACCTGCCACCAACTGGCGGCCCATTTCAAATAATTCAAATTGATTTTATCCAACTTCCTAAGTGTAGGATGTTAGAATATGTATTAATATGTGTTGATCAATTTTGTGGTTAGGTTGAAGGTTACGCAGTTGCAAAAGCCACCGCTAATGTTAAAGCAAAAAAAAAAAAAAATGTACAAGAATTTGTATGTAGATATGGCATACCACAGGTACTTTCTTCTGATCGAGGTCATCATTTTATTGGATCTGTTTTTAAGCAAATGTGTGAATTATTAGGTATAAAACAGCTTCATGTGCCGTACCATCCACAAAGTAGTGGGAAAGTTGAAAGATACAATGGAATTATTAAAAATAAACTGTCTAAAGTATAAAAGGAAACGAGGATGCTATGGCCTGACGCATTGCCAATAGTTTACATGCTATCAGATTAACCCCTTGAGGTCCTCTCAATTTATCACTGTATGAGATTCTATTTGGAAAAATTCCTAATTAACTCTGAATTGCAATACCAGACAAAGCCAAGTTAATGATGTGACTTAACTACATTCTATCGTTTACTAAACAGTTGAGACAGATTCAAGCTGCTGTGATAGGCACACAACCGATTCCGATTGACGGAGCCTGTCATAATTTGAATTCGGGAGATTGGGTGATGGTAAGAAGTTTCTTAAGATCCGGATCGTTGACTGATCGGTGGGGAGGTCCATATCTTGTGCTATTAACGATGCCAACAGCAATAAAGGTCAAAGAAAAAGCACTTGGATACACGCTTCCCAGATTGTAATGGAAAAATTATGGTACAAATATATGTTGGATAAAACAATGTTGATGTATAAAATCTGTATGATCATATGGTTTTCTGTATTCTGTTAAAATCTTTTTCTATGATATACCCTACAATAGGGCATCTATTCATAGGATGTTAAAATAGTCAGCAACTGTCATGCTATATAGAGAGAAGAGTGTAAGAGGTCACATATGCCCTTTGACCTGCTTAGGCATAGAGATATATATACTATAATGAGGTTGTAGAGATTATATATAACCAAATTTGTCCTTATGAGGTATATTCATTTTTTAGTATGTGAAGTGGTTAGTGACGTATGTAAGAGGGGTGGTGTTACTTCTATATAACTTCTGTCTTACATAGAGGATATTGCCTGTTTCATGATGAATACAAGCCAATTGCATATGCAATTTGTAAGAATAAAGATAACCTTTGCTTTTTCAAATATTTATATTTTTTGAATCATTTATGCGTCGACACAGATGAGGAAGCTCACAGTGACCTGGAGGTGACATTAACTTCACACCTAGAGGTACCTACAGTAACATCCCAGAACACAGCACCTGTTTTCAGCAACAATCCTCTCCCACAGAGTGATCCAGTGATGCAAGTTCAACAGCATGATGAGGGTAACTTTTCTGTACTAATGCAACTAATGCTACTCACCCCCAAAAGCAAGTACCTAACCCTTCGGGTACCATTCGCCAGCCACTGCCCCGTCCTGTCCCTGGGAGTTATCAGAGACCACCGGAGCCCAGGTTGGAGAAGAAGTGCTACAGCTGCGGGAAAATCGGTCATTTAAGGATAAACTGTCCCACAGCCCCAGCACCCCAGACTCGTGCCCCTATCCCGAGTCCTGGGGCCCGACTAACTTGCTTAACTGGTGAAGGTGAGCCATTAGAGACTGTTTCCAGCCCTGCAAGCCCAATGGAGTGTGGCGTGTCTGAAGCTGACTCAGCGGAGAGAGTCACCTGTGTGTTCAAAAGACCCCCCAAAAATATGTGGAGAAACCTGCAGCCGGTCCAAGTGGGACCCCTGCAGGGTGAAGGAATGAGAGATTCAGGGGCCTCATTTACTGTTGTGAGTCCCCATCTTATTGATCCTGCTGCAGTATTGCAGGATCACACTGCCAAGGTTACTGTGGCAGATGGACTGGGAAAAGAAGTGCCTGTAGCAAGGGTGTATCTGGACTGTGGAGATGGCCAGGAGTTGCGAGATGTTGCCGTTATGGATGGCCTCCCAACTGATGCGATTTTGGGCAACGATGTTGGGGGTGGAATTGTGACCACATTTCTGAACTCTCCTACCCGGAGCCAAGCTGCTAAGCTACAATCTTCAGGATCTACACCTGCACAGCCCAGCCCAGAGGAAAAGACCACATCTGCTATTTCTTCAGGAAACAGCCAGCCCTTTGCCTCTGGAAAGACTACGTCCCCTAGCTACGCAGAGGATGTTGTCTCTTGCCAACCTGAACTTATGGGGGTGCCAGGTGATGATCCTGTCCCTAGCAGTATGCCAGCTCCAGCGGTGAGTACAGCTGACCACAGTGAGCCCCCTTTGACTGACCCCATTTTGACTGACCCTAGTCACCCAAACATAGACCCCCCTGCAGCATATCCTGACTTAGATGATAGTGAGGGCCGCAGGGGAAAGTTCAGGGCAGCGCAGCTCTCTGATCCCTCCCTGGAAGGCATGAGGCGCCAGGCTGGCAGCAGCCTTCCAGCGATGGAGGTAGGGAGTGTGACCTAAAGTAAAGGGTTGTTGTACCGTGTAGCTAGGAAGGTAGATGGGGATAGACCAGTCTGGGAACAAGTTCAACTGGTGGTACCATGGGGCTTTTGTACGCAACTAATGGCAGTTGCTTATGAAATCATTATGAAGGGACACCAGGGCAGAGACCAAACACTGAAGCGCCTGACACAGAACTTTTTCTGGCCTGGAGTGTCTGATGACATCCTGGCCTACTGTAAGTCCTGTGATGTGTGTCAGCATCCCAGTGTTCGTGCTCCCTTCAGGTCCTTGCCAATGATTGGGGAACCTTTTCAGCAAGTCGCTGTGGATATAATAGGTCCCCTGCCTGTGCCCATGCCTGACACCTACCCCTTGCCAGGTATTAGCGCTCCTGTAGATTAGTTAGGCAGAGTGCAGGGTTACCTAGAGGACATTTACAATTTCAGTAAGATTTGGGAAGATAATCTAGAGCAAATAGGGCTGGTGTTAGGGAAGATGGGGTGGGAATGTTGGACTGTTAGGGCAGAGAAGTGCCAGATGGGGATGTCAGAAGTACAGTACCTGGATGATCGTGTGGGGGGAGGAAGGGTTAGGTCAGAACCAGCTAAGGTAGAGACAATCCAAGCCTGGCCCCAGACCACGACCCAGTTACATGTACTAACGTTCTTAACGACTGCAGGGGACTACAGATGCAATGCCCCAGACTTTAGTACTGTAGCAAAGCCCCTGACAGATCTCACTAAGAATAAACTCCCCAAAGTAGTTGACTGGACATCCGTTTGTGAGCTGGCATTTCAGTCATTAAAGGAAGTTCGTGCTTGAGTACTGTTGGCTCCTAATTATGACAAGGACTTTATTGTGCAAACTGACGCGTCACAGTATGGACTGGGAGCAGTACTTGGCCAGGTGGGGCCTGATGGGCAAAAGCGCCCCGTGGATTATTTGAGCAGAAAACTGCTAAACTGGGAGGTGGAGTATGCCACAATTGAGAAGGAATGTTTGGCCATTTTGTGGGCAGTGAAAAAACTACAACCTTATTTGTATGGACGACTTTTTACTGTGGTGACAGAACAGACTTCTTTAAAGTGGCTACAATACGCCTCAGTGGAAAATGGCCGTTTGTTGCACTGGAGCCTTGCACTTCAAATTTATGACTGACATAATTCACAAGCAAGGAAAGGCTTGCAGCAATGCGGATGGACTGTCTCGGCAGAAAGAGCCTGATCCTCCTGATCACCTCCGGTAACCCTAGGAGACGGCGGACAAGGAGCCAAATCATTTGGACATGGCACCCTGGTTACCGCATGGACAAGGGGGGGGGGAGGGGTTTGACTGGATCACTATTAAATAACTTTTGGTAAAAATGTATTTAAAGGAAATATAGCAGGGCGCATATTTATATTACTACATAGGCACTTATTTCTGTTTATTGTAAGATAGGAAGTCGTTATCTCTGAGATCAGGATAGAAAAGTTGGTCTTTCCTGGTTTCACCTTACTAAAGGATATGCCTTATTTCTGATGTATATATCTGATACAATAGGCCTTTGTGGATGGAGGTCTTGTGTGTATTGGGATGTATTTAGTATGGAAGTGTCATTGTTTAGGATTTGTAAGGTTGCTTGTGGAAACCTGCAATTAAGACATGTGCCAGAAAACCCGATAGCAGAAAGTGCTAACGAAGTTTTGTGATGAAGTGTCACGCCTGCTCTGGCCAAAGACCTCATCAGGGGGTCGTTACTGTGGCCTTTGGGAGAGTGAATTTCATAGCTAAGTGTAAATTTTGTTAGCCTTGAAATGCATGTAAATTTCGGTTTCAATAGAGTATATCCTGTTTCTAAAAATAGACTATTTCTGAACTGTATAAAAGAGGAGCTCTGTGAGCATGTTAGTGTTCTTCTGAATTGTCATCTGACCTGATCATACTGGGACCTTCCACCAGTGTGTGTGAGCAATAAACATCTTGCTTTAAAGACCTGCTTGGAATCATCTTCAATATTGCTGTTTTCCTGTGATCTGCAGATTAGACCCTAAAATCTAATCCGTTCTTCGGTTGTCTCTGCGGTTTGGACCCAAGCTATTCCAGTGCCAACGCTATGCGCTACCCAGCAGCCCTGGTTAGTGTGATAGGCCAGGGGAGATCCATTCACAGCAACCCGGATCCATAGTAAGAGGTCCGGAGTTACCAGCCAGGTACACCAGCAAGGAGACACGCTAGCAGCGTCAGTGACCCAGAAGAAACCCGGTACTGGATGCCGGTAAGGAGACCAGTGGTGGCAGCTTGTGTAAGCCCCTCCTACTGCAGAGGGCGCTTTTTGGATAACGAAAGGGAACGGTGGCAAAGTAAGCCAGCCGGTTCTTAGCAACAACAGACAGGGTAGGGTGGCATAGGCGGTCCATCCTGTCACAGCAAGATTTTAGGGACACAACAAATGTTGAACTATTTTTGTGTGTGGCCCAATTGTAAAGAAAAGACAACACTTAAAAATAATAAAATGTACAATGTTTATATTTGCGTCCATTGTATTACAATCAGACCTATGATTGATTTTCTACATATTAAGTACACATGGATACACTTTAGCAACTCTGAATATATGCTGCAACAATGAAATTAATGCAAGGAAAAAAAATAAAAAAAATAAAAATATATATATGTACAACCTGGTAAAGTTTGCTAAACATAACAGTTACTCACCATCTCCAGCAGGCAGGCCCCGCTCCTTATCCTCACATTTGTTGCATTCGCTGAAGTAGAGCAGTAGAAATATATCCAAAAAGACCCAAACCAATGAGGTGGCCAAGACCAGCTTAAAATAGGCAAATTTTTTCATAGCAGAAGTACAAAATAAAAATTATAGAAAAAAAATTACTCAAAATAAAAAAAAATAAAAAACACAAAATGTACCAGGAATCCAGTTTCATCAGTCTTTTAAACACTGCAAAAGATAAGGAAAAACAAAAATTACATGAAGAAAGTTAAAATGTAAGCAGCTCTATCACTGCCATTAAGTAGTCAGCAAATGGGTCAAGCATATATCATGACCAGCAAAAGGATTAGTACCTCATTAAACAGACATCAGGCTTGCTCTTCTAGTTTGTTTTTAAAAGACCAAGAAACTGCTCATCTTTAAACTAAGACGAGCTAGGGATAAATGTATCATGGGCCGTTTTTTTCAACTCGCCGGAAATCGGCGAGTTAACAGCTAAAATTTAAAGCGGCGATGGCTTGTAAAGGCAAGTTTGCCTTTACAAGCCAGCACCGCTTTAAGATTTTAGCTGTAAACTCGCCGATTTCCGGCGAGTTAAAAAAAAACGGCCCATGATACATTTATCCCCTGATCTTATATTAAAGAAACAGTGAAACACTCAAATATCTTTTCACATATCTACGGCTGTAAGTACCAAGACTTCAGAGTTTGGGACTCGGTGGGTAAAGCAGTATTCATCCTGCTGTGGTTCAAGAGGAGGTACAGAAAACAAAGAGTGAAGTGATTATGATGAAGCAATATCAGAATAGATGGTGAAAGCAATGGAAAAGGAAAAATAAAGTAATAACAATAAGTATCAGGGGCTTTGATAACAAATTAATTGAGAATGCAAATAATTTTTTTTTTTTTAAAAACACATCTCTATTGTAAGTTAGTCACAAAATGAAGGGGAACTTAAATACTTATGTTACTAGTACGATATATTTTTCA